>NW_005842185.1:59554-76438 GCF_000455745.1 Alligator sinensis | reverse complement strand
ACTGTTACTTGGTCAGAAGGGGTACCTATACATGTTCAGGGCAGACATTTCCAAAGGCACTGTAACTTTGCACTTTACTTAAAGTGATTTAGGTACAGTGCCTTAAAACTGAATAGATATTCCACAGATTGGTGCATGTTGTGTGCCTTGCTGTACTTCTGTAGAATAGGAGGCAGGGGGCACAGGATGATGCACAATGTGCAATACAGTTAATTAACACTTTGAAAAGCCCCAGTTAAATACAGTGCAATAAAGATGAACTAGGTAGGCTGAGATGCACTACCTACTACTGCAGTTCACCTTACATTTAAAACACATACAACAAGGTTTAATTAAGGTGACTTCTGCTGTTTTAGAAATGTTCTAAATTTACCCACTGTTTCAAGTGATGGCTTTAGAACAAAAATGGTGAAAATCATCACATGGATAGGCACCTATGGATTTTACCTCCAATCTAATACATGCGCCTGAGCCACAATCTTCTCTGTTGTTTATGATCACCTAGGATTAAGGGGACTGATACAATTAATTAAAGAGAGTTGTGTGACTAGAATCCAATCTTCAGCAAAACCTGCAGCCAAAAACTACTCAGTAGTATTGCAGCTGGCTTGCTGAGATGCATCCATCTGGTACTAACATGTCACATACACCTGTACAAGCTATTGCACAAACTCAAGTAGCAGCATCACAGAATTGTAATCTGCTTTGTTGTGAATGCTGTTAGAAGTTTGAACATGGTGCTGCCTATCCAGAAAGAGGTGAAACATGGGATGGCGAGAGAGGAATCACAGGATTTTTGCAGTGTGACCAATATATGTGGAATGAATTAACTTCTGTCTAACTTCTACTAAATATCCTACCATATCCCATGGGAACATTTCCATAATTCATAGATCTCACTACCAGCCCAAAGCAGAGTGGATACCCCTGTGGGGTATAAATGACTAGTAGTAAAGTTAAAGCCATTTGTTAATTTGGACTTGCCTGTGGCATACAATTTAATATAAAAACTTACAGCAAAGAATCTCATTTGAAAGTAAATCCCTTCATATAAGGAAGTCCTTAGATTTCTGAACTCCAGTGTTCATTACAGTTATCTGCCCATATACCTGATGGTATAATAACTATTACCCCACTTACACTGGATTACCATACCTGGGAATAATACCTCTAAGCTTATTTTAAGCATATAAACCAAAAAGCTAACCTTTCAAAGAGAGGTTAAAATTCAATTGTGATTCGTCTTTCATTGGTGAAGATGACCGCATCCAGTGGGTGCTGAAACTCTTTATGGACACATTTATGGTACCCTTGTACTGCTTCTTTGGAGTGCTGTGACAGCATACTCCATTTGACAGCTCACCATAGAATATTTTCTTTGGCAGGTGAGTGTCGGGGATTCTTGAAAGGTGGCCAGCCCATCTTAGCTGTGCCAGTTTCAGTAGTGTGTGAATACTGGGGAGAGCTGATCTTCCAGAATCTTGTCCTGCCACTTGATCTTTAGTATCGTACAAAGGAAGCACAGGTGGAAGTGTTTTAGTTTCTTGACATGATGCTGGTAGATGGTCCAGGTTTTGCAGGTGTAAAGGAGGGTCAGGAGAATGATGGCTTTGTATACCTTCAGTTTCTTTGATATTCTGATGCCTCTGCAGGCCCAGACCAACTCACAGGTCTGCTGAAGGCCATGCTAGCTTTTGCTAGTCTCACATTGACTTCATCACTGATGTTGACAACACAGGAGAGCATGCTGCCAAGAAAGACAAACTTGTCGACTATCAACAGTTGTTGGCCTTTAACTGAAATGTGTGGTTCCTGGGGTGTTGTGCCAGGTGCAATCTGAAACATCATTTTGGTCTTTTTCATGTTAATAGTGAGCCTGAAGTTGTTGCAGGCTGACGAGAATAGGTTCATGGACCGTGTGGCAGGGCACTGTTGGTGCCTGTCATTTTAAGGGCTAGGCCAGGGAGAGGCCAGGTGCCCAATGAGGGTGGCTATTTAATGCCCAGCTCTCTGTGCTCAAGGGAAGCAGTTTGTGACTAGGCAGCAGGGAAGAAACATCTCCCTCCTGAGCTCTGCTGCTCCAGGAAGACTTTGGACGTAAGGACAGGAGCTTATGGGGATGGTTTGGAGCTCCTGGTCTGGGGCATGACCTAAAACTGCACCCTGCCAGGGGTGGGTGATTTGGTGGGACTCCTGGTGGTGTGGGAGCCCCCAGGAAATACCAGGCCAGCTACCACCCTGGTGAAAGGTGGATCAGGGAGCCTTAATAACCCCAGTTCCCACAACTGGGTGGGTACCCCGCAGTAGGACCTGAGAATGCAAACCCATGTAAGAGAGTGTGGGCTAGTTGCTCAGAAGCCTGACTTGAGGCACCCTTGACTGGTCAATGCTGGGGCCAGGACCAGAAGGGTCAGAAGGGCCAGGGGCCCACCATAAGGGACATCCAGAGGCAAGGGCCTGGGGTTCTGACTGGCCTCGGAGGTGAGGCCAGGGCTTTGGGCCAAAGGTCCTGGGGGTGGGGGGCACACCCGAGATGGGGGAAGAGTGCAGGGAGCTAGGCAGCCCAGAATGAGGGTGGAGTAGGTCTCCTGATTAGGAGGGATCTAGTTGGGGTCCAGACCAGAGTGTTATGGGGCCCAGTGTGGGGCTGGAGACATTAAAAACCTAGATGCCATCTGTGAGGCATGGGGTGCTCCCAGCATTGGGGCAGGAAATGGTCAGCCTCCCACCTGGATAATATCTTAATCATTTTCCATCAAGACATGACAGGGGAGAGAGGCAGGTGGTTAGCCCAGAAACAGGTGGGTGGGCCAGCTTCTAACTGGCCTTGGGAAGGCCCCCCCATTACAGTGGTGCATTGGCCAGGAACATCAGTCCAACAGTTGAGTACAATAGTACCTTCTCCTTCTGTAGTGAAAGCGTTAAGAGCTCTGATAGAGAATGAGGCATGGAGCCCAGAGTTATAGAGTCTAGTAGAGAGAGAGGCAGTAGGGTGGCCCCACACAGAGTAGGGTTGAAATGGGAGTAAGCCTGAAGGGCTGTGCATGAGAGTGGGCTGAGTAGGGCCAAACTGTGAGTAAGAGAATATACGATGGAGGCATCATTGAATTCTTGAGGGACTACCTCCTATGCCCACATACTGCAGAAGATCTCAGTTAGTTTCTTCGCGAAAAAAAATCAATTGTATTATACTAAAACATAGCTAATATCTTTTCTGCACCTACAGAGGCCAGGTTTATCCCATCTGCCTACAGACCTCAGAACCTTCACTGAAAAAACAAGTTCCACCCACTAGCTTCTATTTAAACAACTGAGAGGAGTCCTGAGAAGGTGAGTCGTAGGAGAGCATGAGAGTAGTGGGTATGAGTGACCAACTCCTCTAAGTTATCTATGGGTATGTCTACACATGCATTAATGCACCCTTTCAAATGCATATTAAATTTAGTATCTCCAATGTGAAGTACCAAATTAATGTGCATTAGGTTGTACTAATATGCAGTAGCACATGTGCATGCTTTTTAGTGACACCTAATGAGCAGTAGACTGTTTTAGCAAGAGTAATGTCACTTTTTTATGTGATGCTTTAATGCACAGTAAAATAGTCAACTGTACTTAAAGCACACACGTAGATGTGTCCTATGTTTCCTAGTTCCTGGGTCTGGGACTGACTGGAAAGGAAATGTATGGGCAGCAATAATTTCTCAATGGCAGTCCTGAGATCAGTACAGAGTCTGGTGATATATCTCAACAGAATGAGAGATCTTGAAATTAACACATCTCTTAAATTGGGAGACCAGTTATTAAACAATACATGGAATTTTAAGAAATATATTCTTTTTCTCCTTTTTTGTTTATATTGTAATAACATGTGATCTTCTCTTTTCACATATTGCTGCATCAAAAGGAATTGTCTCTCTAACAGTTGAACTACTTTTTCTCTTACCCATGGTACTTGTCAATCCTTCTTTTTTCCTAAACTGTCTCTGCCTGTTTCTTTATATCTACCAACTGGGAACAACCACATAATCTTCACAGCACAGCAATAAAGGAAACTTTAAAAACTCCTGTTTTCTAACCTGTCCTTTTCTATGTACATTCTTTTGGGTCCACAACAGGGGCTCTACAATCCCTAGATAACAAGAGCTGACACTAGTGTTGAGGGTTTTGTAATACACATCTTATTTTTTAATGAGGAAATATAGCGATGGACTATTAAATGATGTTGTTAAGGCTCGGTGTTCCATGCTTTTATCTGAGAACATGATTAATCCAAAGTGTAGTATTTATGGTAAATTATATTAATGACTTCAGGTTATTATTCAAGGGCCACAAAATCCTGTTCCCTCAGTATGCTGGTCATTATTTTACTCTTTGCATGTTGACAAAGGCTAAGTATAGACATTTGGGAAGATTAGGGGGAGTTTAGATCAAGTTAAAAACAGCCGCATGCTCTCAGGTAAGACAGGATGGGGAGGGACTCAGGTGGACCACAGTGGGGTCAGAGAGCAGGTGGAGTCCTCGGGGTGATTGGGGGAGCTAGCAGGATCCAAGGGATTGGGGGGCAGACAGCATCTGTGGGAAGGATCGGAGGGGATAGCAGAGTCTATGGGAGGAATCCAGGGGAAGAAAGGATCTGCGGGAATGATCAGGGGGATCAGGGGTGTAGGCAGTGACCACAGGGAGTTGCTGGAATCTAGGAAGAGTTTTGCAGGATTAAGGGGTCTCCTGGGATCTCAGCAACAGAGGGTTTTGGACTGGCTGGTCCACGGGGTGGGGGTGGGGGAATGAGTGAGGGGTGAGGGGTTGGGGACTAGAAATAGTCCAGTGCCAGGGGGGTGGGTAGGAAAAGAGCAGCCCTGGGAACTAGGGTCAGCAGCTGAGTTTTCCCAGCCTTAGGACTCTGCTGGGAACTGTATAGATGTTCAGGAAAGTTAGATTGGCTTAAAAATGGCCCACCCAATCTAAGAAAAACTAATTTAGACTAGGGTTAATTTAGATTGGGTCAGCTATTTTTAGACCAATCTGACTTTCCTGGAACTTCTGTACAGTTTGCATTTAGATCAACTTAATTAGGGATCTAAGTGTAAAGTCAAAGGTGTAATGGGTGACCTAAGTTAGATCAGGTGGCCTTTTTTAACACACTATAACCTCCCCCCTAGGCCCTCTGAACATCTGTACTTAGCCATGGAATCTCCATCTCAGTATCTCTCAGTAGTTTTTGGAAACTTAGAGGTATTCACTATATAGGAACTAACATTGGATGGCACCATTCAAATCACATTTATTAAGCATGTTTTTAATTGACTGTTTGCCATACACTTGTTTCACTGAGAGGTTTAACTCGCGGTTGAGATATAAATATCCACAGTTAGCAGAATCTGGAACTCTTTCTGGGTTTCAGTATCCCCCTCTCCTTCCCTCCCCAGTACAGAACTTGGCTTCATAATTTAAGCTCTAATTTTAAACTAGCTAAATATCTAGTCCTTACAATTTTATAATTTTGAACAAAAACATTTTTCAAAGAGAAACAAACAGAAACATTTTTCACCATTTCCTGAAACAGCAGTTCTAAAGAAGTATGAACTGCTGCATTTTGTCTCAATATGATATTAACTCTTAAGTATTATGATGACAGTTTGAATGGCAATACTTGGATACATATTGGCCCACAAGACCACTCATTTTAGTAGGGAGAGAAGACTACTCATTTGGGAGAGAAGTGGTGTGTGTTCTTCATGTACTTATAGTTTTATTATATTTATATTTCAGTTTACAAGTATCTTGATGATGAATCAGAAGCTGAGAATACTTGTTTGCTTTAATTTGCTTACATTTCTTTAGTCTAAACAATCAACAATGTGTATCAAGTTATCTTATACCCTGAATATAATTTTTCTATAAAGGTAAACTTTTTTGACAGTTTGAGATGAAGAAGTCTTTTAATGATAGCATTAGGATCTCTTCTCTATTTTATCTACTCTATGGAACATTATTGTGTGGGCATATGGGATATACAATGAACTAAGAGAATTTTATATAGCATCTGGAATACATCGCGTACTACTAGTCACAGAAGACCAGACCAATGAATGGGACTCTCTCAAAATAGTTTCACCCTTTTTCCATCCCTCATTTTCTGAATCTATCATCTGCTAGTTAACTATGTGACTCACTTCCAAGTTTTCTGACCAAATATTAATCATATATCTAATATGATTAGCCTCTCAGCTATAGAAAGCCATTTTGGAAAAATGATAATTTCATGGTATCTTCTTATTTTACTATTCACTTCAATCCTCCACATATCAGAAAACCTGAAAATAGACTCCAAAAATGCCATCCTCTGAAGCAGCTCTAGAAACCATAGTTCAGGCATTTGTCATATTGTTGTGCTATTGAACTGCTTTATAAAGTTGGCTTACATGATAACATTTTCTGTTAATCATATAGATGTTACCCCCTATCTAATATATGCACCTATGCCACAATCTTCACTGTCATTTCTGATCACTTAATAAGGAGACTGCTTAAGAAGGGTTTGTTCGACTACAATCCAGTCTCTTGTAAAGATCTGTTAAAGAACAGAGTGATCTAACCATGCTTCTACCTTCAAGACATTGAGTTTATCTGAAAAGTTGGGCATAAGGAACAGATAGAGTTGTTTCTTGTCTGCTGTTGATGCTCTCTGCTCTCAGGGACTCAAGAGGTCAATGCAAGCAATGTTTTTCTTTGTATGCCATTAATCATATTAAAACAATCTTATTGCTCCAGCTGATAGCTCATAACATATAGGTCTTTGACTGTCAATGTGTCTTCTGTTGGCACTACACAGATTTGCATCTGATTTTCACACTTATCTGCTGTTAGGTACAGCCCTGTTAATCTCATAGAGCCAGCTAAAGCTGTATCAGCACCTCAGACAAACACTGGATAAGAACCATTGTATTAATGAGTTTCTTCTCCCCTTCAACTCTTATGGAAGGTCTTTTCAGTTTCTTCTCCCCTTCAACTCTTATGGAAGGGCTGTTTTCTTATTACTACTAGTGGCATTTATTTTGGGGTGCCTCAGTAAGCCGTATGTGCCATGCTGCATTCTACAGCATAAAATGATTAAAAAGTTTGAATGAAATTCATTACACACAGAGATATAGGCCTGCAGACACAGTAGATAGCTTGTTCTTTAAGCAACTCTCATTTCAAACTACTTTTTAGCGAACATGAAAATATATGGCAAGCAAAGTTACTCGTGTACCTTTTCTGCTTTTTAAAGAAAATCTATATTGGAGATCACCTTAAGGTGAGCTTATAATTAAAACAATATTTGTGCAAATCCCTTTGAGAGTTTCAAGCTGATCAATTTTTTTACAAGTACTACTCATGTGGGTAAAAATGCTAGCATTTAGTTATCAGTTACATGAGGTGTGTAATCTATTAGCTAGAGAGTTGATACAATCATTATCACCCAGATTTAATGAACATGTGCAAATGACTCCAAAATGCAAAAGTAGGGGTTATAGCTGTCTGTGTTGACTCCCTGCGAAGTTTAGGACAACTGTTTAGTTCCAACTCACTTGTTCTAGCTCCATGCACACCTGACCCTAGCAGTTAGACATCTTAGACAGCTTAGGAAGGTCCTGAGCACATGCCCCACAATTGTTCTCTGGTTCTCCCAAAACAGGCAGCTAGGCCACATTCAGACAAGCGTGGATGTGCAGTATACGGTGCCATGGATGTGCGGTATGTGGCACCGCACATCACATATGCAGTTGTTTCCTATGCTGCTACCTTAATGTGGAGTGTTTTTTTGACCCTGGGAGATCCCCCCAAAAGGTAGGTGGCAGAATGTGCTGCCCAAAACTGGAACCTGTATAGGTGGAGCCATGGTCTGGCTGCCAGCCATACTTTTTGCCATGGCTGCAGCCCTGGGAGGCCTCCAGAACCCCAGGTAAGCAACTGGGCTGGCCCTAGCTTCCCTTACCCCTCCCAGGGTAATCTACCACGTGCCAGATCATGCATGGTACAGGTGTTCCCCAGGGACAAATAGCAATGGCACAAGGTGTCCCGCTGCTACTTATCCCCAGGGAAACAAATGTCTGTGCTCGCCTGAACACACCCCTAGCAAACAATACTTTGACATGCTCTAAGAATCCTCTACACTATTTATGATGTTTAATTGCTGAGAGTGAGAGGAGTTTCTTTCTCAAAAGAGGTCTACTGATCAGCATTAAAGTAGTTTTGGCATGGTCTGTTTCTAAAAAATCACCTCATAGTGGGTCAGTGTTGATTTATATATGGCAGGAGTCAAAGGGCTTGCATTTTCTTTCACTAATCCTTAATGGTAGATTGAAATGTATTGGTTGCCTCTCAGCTGTCCTATATCAGGTAGAACATTCAATAGCTGAACTACCTTTCACCCAACCTCATACTGTAACAATGATGACAACAGTAGGACTACAGCACAATAGACTCTGGTCCAGTGAAGAAGTAACATCAATTTCAGTAGTTTTGCACAAGCTGCTAGGGGTGAATTTGATTCTTGGAGAACCAGGTATTTTAGGGTCTATAGTTTATAATTTTTCTTCTTCACATTCCCTGGATACATCACCTGATTCTTCACTGCCTTGAAGGTTGCCATTTGCATTTGATTTGGTAGCTGTCACAGATTGGGGTTCTCTCACTCAGCCATAGGCACCCCTTGCAAATGACAGCTTGCGTTTCTCTCAGGGCAAAATCTTATGATTCAATCTACCAAGTCTAAAGACTGTTCTTCACACCACAGACTCCCTGCTTACCAAATGTTTATCTAGGATAGAAGGCCCTCATGGTTGTGGTGCCAGGAAGATATGGATTCAGGAGCTATAATCAGTAGGTAATTGTGGTAACTCAGCACAGAATCTTTAAAATAGTTTATACTTTATAGGGCTGTGTGAACATTCAATGAGTGTTTCATTCTGAAGCTGTTTTGATGCGTTTCAAGATCAAAACAGCAAAATCGAAATGAAATGAAAGGCTTTGAAACAGCTTCGAAACGAAATGAGGGCACTCAAAACATTTGGAAAGTTTTGAAACATTTCGAGTTTCAAAGCCGAGGTTGCTTGCAGCTAAACAGAAACTAATATACAAATGATATTGACATCTAGCTCCCGGTTCAATTCCCTAGCTGTCTGACTGCTTTCCCCAGCCCTCTGATCATTCCTCCAGCTCTTCCCAGGGGGCGTGGGCCCCTGATCTGCACACAGCAGCAGCCTGCTGAAACCCGATGCGCAGATCTGGGGACCTGTACCCCTCAGAAAGAGCTAGGAGAATGATCAGAGATCTGAGGGAAGTGATCAGAAAGCTGGGGAATCAAGCCAGGGGCTGGGGGAATGTTCATGTCCCGGATGATGTGGGATGACAGCAGGCTGCCACTGCCAGCTGGGGATGGCAGTGGCTCCAGATTATTTCCTGAGCCAGCAGCAGCAGTCTGCTGAAACCCCACGTGCAGATCCAGGGGCCGCGCCTCACAGAAAGAGCTGAGGGAATTATCAGAGAGCTGGCGAATCAAATTTGGAGCTCTGGCTGACAGGTGGATCTGCCCCAGCTCCGAGACAGTGTGCAGTGCTCTGCCAAGCCACGCTGCACCCATGCAATGGTTCAGATGCCACACGGGTGCCAGGTGGAGGGGGGGGCATCTCTGAAGCCCCCCGCTGTGCAGGGGTCTCTACCACGAGCGCCCAGAAGCCTCAGTTGCCACTGCCAGAGCTGGTGAGTGCAGGGCTTTATTCTTTTTTTAAAGCTCTGCGCTCACCAGCTGCGGAGCATGCACATGATAGCATGCTCCAGCTGCCGGCTGGGGCCAACGTCAGTGATAGCACCTGAGGCTGCCCAGCACAGCCTGCGCTGAGTTCTGGGAAGAACCCAGTGCTGGTGTGGCCCCAGCTGACAGCGGCAGCCTGCTGTCATCCTGCACACAGATCTGGGGGCCTGCACCCGCTGGGGGGGTTGTGGGGCTGTGCCAAACTCCTCCCGGAGGGAGTGGGCCCCTGAATCTGCATGCAGGCTGCCACTGCCAGCAAGTGATACTAGTTTTGCTTTGAACAATTTGAGGTACAGTTTCACAAAAACCCCTACACCTATCTCCCTGAAACTTGGCAGGATTTATATCCTCAGAAAGGGCTACCATTCCTGTAATTTTCATCCAAATCAAGCAAGAAATTACAAAGCTATAAGCACTTTAGTGATTCCCCATTATAGCCTATGGGTGAACAATGAAATGCATTGAAACAGTGTCGAAACAGCAAAACAGTTTCAATGAAACCAAATGGAACAGCACTTCAAAACAGTGAAACAAAACACTGTCCCTTTGAAATGGTGAAATGGAAGTCAAAACGAAATGGTGCTGTTTTGCACAGCCCTATTTATTTATCCTTGGGAACATAGCAACTGGAAATAAAAGGGAGAAAAAAAACCAAAGGACTCCACCCATATTCATCTTACTTAACCATTTAAGTAGGCTTTGTTTAATTTCAAACACTTCAATACTTTGGAAGGAAGCAGAGGAGTCTTCTTCCCTCCAGACCCTGACTCTCCCCTCTGGATTCAGGTAGAGGCATAGCAGGGCAGGTCTACACCCAGGACAGCTGTGACATGGAGTAGTGCCAGCTGCTGTGGTGCTGATAGCAGTTGTATTTCCCCCCCTGCCACTATGGCAGCTGTTACTCTTTGTGACCCTGCACCAAAGGCTGCCACCCCTTACAGTTATACTATGGGATTCAGGGCCTAAGATTTTAACAGTTCTCAAAGTCTATTGTTCTAATATTCTCCTCTTAGGGATGCAGCAGTCTCAGAAATAGAATTCATGGGGTTTGACAGCTATATTTTTCTGTTACATACAGTAACAGGTTATCAGAGATCATCTCCAGACTTCCTGTGGAGGTATGAAAACATCCAGAGCAGAGTTGAATCTTTGATGGCAGGTACCATTTACCCACACTTCCAAACCTGGCTCCTCCTGAGCAGAGGTTGGAGATGGGAGGCAGGCTGGGCTGAGCACCATTCCTTCTGCCTGGGGTGGGGATCAGCTGTTGGGGAGACAGAGGAGTGTCCTAGACTTCCTTAAAAATATGGTTACCCTACCTAAAGGTAGCATAGGATTTAGCTCAATATTACAAACAGTTCTGGATATCTAATATATGGATCAAGAAAAGTGTTATGTTGAATGCATGAAAATCAAAGTGGTCACTACAGATAAATATAGATCTCCTGAGTTTCCCTTCCATTGTATCATTCAGTAGTAAGGACAAGGACAAGCTCCTATCACATTAATTACTGGCTTAGCCACTACACAGATAATGGATACGTCTTGTACTGTGTTTTATCTTTCAACTTCTCCAATGTAACTTATAAAATGTAAAGAAAGAGTCCAATAACTTGCTACATACACTAAATCTCCATGGTTATCCTGCCTATTTCTAAGCTAATTATTGTGTTTATTTTGTTTTTGCATTTCAAGGAGATAAAAATATCCATGCAGATGGTTTTCCATAGTTAGTGGGTATGGACTTCTCTGAAAGTGCTTAGACACTTTAAGAAGATACTTTTACCCTTGAAAAGCTTTGAAAAATATCCATTATAAATACACTATTCCTCTATCACGTATTTTAAAAAATCATTATTTATCTTCAAGAACAAGCATGTTCTATCTAGTCTGTCTGCTTCTAACTTCTAGTTGCTTAGTTTAAAACCATGATTTAAGATTATTCACAAAGGAAAATTCTACTTAGTGTACCTAATTGGAAGTTTGACTTATGGATTGGGCTCAATGTGAATAAGAGTAGCTGTTTCTGGCCCAAAACTGTTTGAAAATATCATCCAGGAACTCTCTAGAATAGCCCAAAATAGAACTCGGGTATCGTTGATTTGGATCCAAATAAGTATCCAGGCACCTAAAGATATGGACAGAACAACAAAGGACAGTAAGTTGAAAATGGGCAAGGATTTACTGTACTTCAGTTACCCTGTGATAACTCACCACCAGGGAGCCTGGTTTTCTGTTTCCCATGGAAAAATGGAGAAAACCACAGATTTCCTGGTTTTATCAGAGAAAACATAGAATTTCTCTTTTAGCAGAAAAACCCACGGATTTCCCCCTTTTGCAGAGCTCTGCAGGCTGGCTGAGCTGTTTGCAAAAAAGGCCAGAAAGCCCCAACCCTGCCTGGAAGGGCAGGGGGAGGGAGAAGCAGAGGGAGAAGGGCAGAGCCTGTGGCTTTTAGTCAGCTGCAAGGCCTAGGTCAGGCTCACTTTTCTCCTGGAGCCTGTGAACTGGTAAGTGGGGCTTCCAGGGGGCTGGAGGGTTGTGGGGCAGGGATGGGGGCTGAGGAAGTGGGGAGGTATTGGGGAAATACACAGTGCCCAGCTGGCTCCACATCTCCCCACTGGTGGCTGGAGTGCCCGGGTCAGGGCAGGTGAAACTGAAGCAGCTCTAGCAGCCCTTAAGGGAAGCTACACACGGAGGCACCGGCCAGGAGTGGGGAGATGTGGAGCCAGCCAGGCACTCAGTGTTGTTCATTCTAAGGGGTCAAGGTGAACCCATGCCCTCAGACTGGTACAGGGGGCAGGCTGCGGGCTCAAGCTTCCACCCTGCTTTCCTCCTGCAGGGCCACTGTAGCCCCGCAGGCAAGACCCAGTGTGGCTGGGAACAGCAGGGCTGCGCCGGGATCTCCTTGCCTCCCGCTGTCCCTCCTGCACCTACCACTGCTCTAAGTGGTGGAGCCCTGCACCTCTTCCCTCAGTGCAGCCCCGTGTGCAGGAGATGCATTGCTGGGGCAGTGGGGAGCAAGCAGCTGCTAGGAGATCCCTGTGCAACTCCTCTGTCTCCAGCTGCATGAGGTCAGGGGAGAGGAGCAGGGCAGCAGATCCCTGCTGCCCTGTTCCCCTCCCTGTGACCCACTGTGGCTGGGGACAGAGGAGCCACATGGGGATTTCCTAGCAGCTGCTCACTCCGCACTGCCCCAGTGATGTGCCTCCTGCACATGGGGCTGCATTGAGGGAAGCGGCATGGGACTCCACCACTTAGAGTAGCAGAGGCACAGAAGGCATGGTGGGAGGACAAGGAGATCCCAGCGTGGCCCCACTGTTTCCAGCCATGCTGGTTCTTGCCTGAGGGGCTACAACAGCCCTGTGGGAGGGAAGCAGGGAGGGAGCTCAAGCCCACTGCCTGCCCCCCGTACAGCTCTGGGGGTGTGGGTCCCCCTTGCTCCCTGGGAGTCCACACAGCCACTGAGAGCCAGCCTCACCTCTGCCTGAGCCAGAAGCAGGCAGCAACAGTGGGGGAGCTGGCTGCATGCTCCTGCTGCAGGTGTCTTCTGTTGGGAGCAGGGAGCTGTGGACCTGGATCCCTGGTCCCATAGCCCTGGCAGCTGGGGGCCCCCTCCAGCAGGGCAAGGGGGTAGGGGCTGTGGGTGGGGGACAAGGAGCATGAGCAGGGCTGGGAGGCTGTTGTGGGGGCAAAGAGGGGCACCAGCAGGGTGGTGGGGGGGGAGGCCTTGTGGGGGGCCTTTAATTTTAATCATGGATTTTTGGGGTTTTATAAAAGAATTTGCAGTTTTTTATCACAGAAAACCAAAATCCCTGCAACCACATGCTCTCTCTCATCCTCTGAGCAGATGGGGCAGTTTAGCCCTCAGTTAAATAGTTAATATAGGACTTAGGTAGCATTTAGGTAGTTAAGTACAAAATTACAATTAAAAAACCCTTCCTCAGTGGCCAAATAATACTAGGGGCACCTAAATTTGTTTTCATTTTTGCCCTAAAGCTTCACAGATGCCTATGGTTAAGCTTTTTGTGCATGTACAGAGTTAATTCAGTCTGTGCAGGTAGGAACTTATCTCTTGACTCAGCTGCATTTGAACCCAGAAACTATGCAGAGTAAAAGACTATACAGATTCAGAAACAAGTCTCACATTCCTGAAGTTCTTATAGGGTGCATCTACACATTCAATTAATGTGGCTGAATAAACTCTGGTACAGTTCAGACCACAATTTATTGCTCCCAGGCACCATGTTTGCAAGTGCACCCTGGACCGCAGCATGTTGAGCTGGGGTAGAGCAGTGCTGGCTGGCAGAAGTGTCAGCCTGCCAGCCTTAGGCTACTCTAGCCAGCAGGCAGCCCCCACACTGAAGCACCCTTGTGCCCCAGCCAACCCCATCAGCGTCTACACATGCATTGTGTTGGAGTAAGTAACTGTGCTGTAGGATAGTACTTGTCTGGCAGAGTTTCATAGATTCATGGATGCTAGGGTCAGAAGGGACCTCAACAGATCATCAAGTCCGACCCCCTGCCCCCTTGGCAGAAAAGAGTGCTGGAGTCAGATGACCCCAGCCAGATGCCTATCCAGCCTTCTCTTAAAGACCCCCAAGGGAGGGGAGAGCACCACCTCCTTTGGAAGCCCATTCCAAATGTTGGCCACCCTTACCATGAAGAAGTTTTCCCTGATATCTAGCTTAAATCTGCTCTCTGTCAGTTTGTGACCATTGTTCCTTGTTATCCCAAGAGGCGCCCTGTTGAAAAGAGCATCTGCGATCCTTTGCTATGTCCCCTTAATAAATTTGCAGGCGGCCACAAGATCATCTCTCAGCCTTCTCTTGCGGAGGCTGAAGAGGTCCGGGTCCCTCAGTCTCTCCTCATAGCACTTATCCTATAAGCCCCTAACCATACAAGTGGCCCTCCTCTGGACCCTCTCGAGTCTATCAACATCCTTCTTGAAGTACGGCACCCAAAACTGAATGCAGTACTCCATCTGTGGTCTGACCAATGCCACATAGAGGGGAAATATCACCTCCTTGGATCTATTTGTCATGCATCTTCTGATGCATGATGAAGTGCGGTTAGCTTTGCTGATGATTTCATCACACTGACAACTCATGTTCATTTTGGAGTCCACTATGACTCTGAGATTGCTTTCCGCTTCTGTGCTGCTGAGAGGGTCACGTCCCAGCCAGTAGGTGTGCCCTATGTTTTGCACCCTATGTGCAGCACTCTGCACTTGTCCTTGTACTGCATCCCATTGTGTACTGCCCACTTTTCTAACCTGTCCAGATCTGCCTGTAATAGTTCCCTACCCTCCAGAGCATAGACTTCACCCCACAATTTAGTATTGTCTGCAAACTTGGACAGAGTACACTTCACACCCACATCCAAGTCACTGATGAAGACATTGAAGAGTACCGGTCCAAGGACCAAAACCTGCAGGACCCTACTACCCACATCCTTCCAGGTCAATACTAGCCCGTCTACTACCACTCTCTGGGTGTGACCACTAAGCCAATTTGCCACCCACCGGACCGTGTAAACATCTATGTCACAGCCTCTTAATTTATTAATGAGAGTAGGATGAGATACCGTATCAAAGGCCTTGCTAAAGTCCAAGAAAATGACATCCACCTCTACTCCTGCATCTAAGCATTTTGTGACCCTGTCATAAAATGAAACCAGATTGGTCAGGCATGATCTACCTGCTACAAATCCATGCTGTTTTCCCTGCTGCATCATTTTTCCCACTGGACTCCCACAAATATGATCTTTCATAATCTTTTCAAAGACCTTTCCAAGGATGGAGGTGAGACTGACTGGCCTATAATTAGTCGGATTGTCCTTCCTCCCCTTCTTGACAATAGGGACCACATTGGCCCTTTTCCAGTCCTCCAGGACCTGACTTGAGCACTATGAGTGCTCAAACAGCCATGCCAGTGGTTCTGCTATGACACTGGCCAATTCCTTCAGTACCCTCGGAAACAGCTAATCCGGGCCTGCTGACTTGAACATCCAGTCCATCCAAGTGACTCTGCACCAAGTCAGCATTGATAGTTGGTTGGCTGGTGTCCCTCTGATGCCCGTCTAAGAACCCATTAGGAGACTTATCTTGAACCCTGTTCAGGAACATTGAGGCAAAAAACTCATTGAATAGCCCCTATCACTAATTGCTCCTTCTTGTTCAGTAAGGGTCCTATGCTGCCCTGTGCCTTCCTTTTACTGCCTCCCTGCAAGTGTGGGCCAAGTATGTACACTCCTTCTTGGTAGCTTCCCCCTGGTTCCACTGCCTATATGCCTTCTTTTTTGCTTTTAGGCTCCCCTGGATTTCCCTGTTTAGCCAAGGAAGCTTTTGTCTCCTTTCCCCCTTTTCCCTCATACTGAGATCATCTCCCTCTGTGTCTGAAGGATAGCTTCCTTTAGGAATGACCACCCTTCCTGGACTCCCATCTCACCAATACTCCTATCCTGCAGTGCATCATTGACTATACTCCTAAGCACACTGAAGTTAGCCATCCTAAAGTCAAGCATTTCCACCCTACTAGTTATCTTACCCATGCTACGCCATGTGGTGAATTCGATTGGTTGGTGGTCACTGTCCCCAAGGTGACCAGGAATCTGCAGCTCCCCTACCAGGTCCTCCCCCGTAGCCAACACCAAGTCTAGTAAGGCATTCCCTGTAGTGGGACTGTATACCTCCTGCGTTAGGTGAAGGTACTGCATGCAGGTTAAGAACCTACGTGAACAGTTGGATTTGGCTGACTGCTCCTCTCAGCAGATGTCAAGGTAGTTTAGGTCCACCATGACAACCACATCCCTAGACTGTACAGCCTCTGAAAGCTGCCTCAAGAATTCCAAGTCTAGCTTTTCCTCTTGGTGTGTGTCGCAGAGCACCTCGGAGCTCTGCTCCTAGGGAGTAGAAACTGCCAGGGAGAGAGAGCCCTGGCAGGTCATAACGAGCCCAGCTGAGTGTCGCCAAGGTAACGAGCCCAGCTGCGGGTTGCCGGGGGAGCTAAGGGGAGCCAGCTGCCTGTAGGAGGCGGGGCCTGGCCCTTATAAAGCCAAGGGCTGAGACCAGGCTGGCAGTTCCCTGCCAG
>NW_005842185.1:53681-59125 GCF_000455745.1 Alligator sinensis | reverse complement strand
ATTGAGAAGCCCGAGGCGGGCACGGCAAGCCCCAGAGAGGGGGAGTGCCATATCGGTTTATCGAGAAGCCCGAGGGGGCGCAGCAGATCCCAGTAAGAGGCTGGGTATTACAGAGAGCCCAGAGTGGGCTACACTATTGAGGAGGCCCGGGAAGCGGGCTGGGAGACCCAACAACGTCTATCACGTCAGCGAGGCTTGGGGCGTGGTATCAGGGGCTGGTAGGAGCCACGCGTAGCCCATAAGGCTAGGGTGCTTGGGGAGCACCCACTATACCAGGTGACCATAGGAGTCCGGGAGAACTGCAGGACAGAGGTCCTGAGTAGCCGTGCCCAGGGAGTCATAGGCAGCCTCCCAACTATATATATATTCCAGCAAGACGTGGCGGGCGAGAATTAGAGGGTGCCTTGGGCCGGCCTGACACGGAGCGAGGGACCTTAAGGAGCACACGGCCCTCCGCGAGGACTCCGCCGTGACAGTGTGGTAGTCTGTAGCAGACCCCCCCTGACCAAGTCCCTTTCCCCTTGGCTTCCATGTATCCTAACCCACAATGACTCAACTTTCTCCTCCTCTGATCCCATTTGGATTAGGGCAGGTGTATAATGCTCCTTTACATAGAGAGCAACCCCACCCCGTTTCCTCCCTACTCTGCCCCTTCTGTACAACCTGTAGCCCTCAATGTGTACTGGCCAGTCATGGGTCCCACCAGGTTTCTGTTAGCCCCACTAAATGGAAGATATTATCTGCAAGTAGAAGTGCGAGTTCTTCCTGCTTGTTCCCCATGCTCCTAGCATTAGTATAGAGACACCTGAGCCCTCCAAATGGTGCTGTTGGCCCCCCTGTTCTGATACCCAAAGGGCCCCTTGGTACTTATCTGGGGTATACTGCTGCATGTCTCACAGTTTGTAGGTTCTAGACTCTCTCCATCTCCTGCATCCCCATCCCCAGTCAGACTTAGTTTAAAGTGAGTTTATTCTGTCCTAAAAGCACTGCCCATGTAGATAGTGACATTTTACTGTGGAGTTAATTAGTCAACTCTGCAGTAAACGTCTCATGTAGATGTGCCCACAGTCAGGGCATGTGAAACAAAAATGTACAAGCAGCCCTAGAAGCACAGATCAGAGTCCACAACTGCTACACCCAGAAAGGCGCTTTCTTGACTAGGCTGCAGTCATGCTTCCTCTTCTTATTCTCACTTCCTGGCCCCAGGAATCTTGAATGCCTTTGTGTACAATGGATTTGGCTGACTGCTCCTCCCAGCAGATGTCAAGGTACAATGTCACAGTTTCCATAGAGTACAGAGAACCTCTCCTCATATAAACCCAGGCTAGCCTACTTATTGTCTGTGCGTTAGTCTCCTGGGAAGATAGGGGGTGTAGATTTTAATTCCCTCAAACAGAGGTGGGACCATAACCTAGGTCTCCCAGCTGAGTACTCTAATCATGAAACTAGTAGGGTGAGCAGGAATACCCTCCCTTCTAGTTACATTTTCAAAAAAAAAAACCCCAACCAGTGAGCCCTGCTCCATCCTTTGAAAATAAAATTGTACTTAGCAACTCGAAAAAGCGGGCTGCAGCCTTGGGATCCTAAGTTATGGAGGCACTTTCTTGACTCAGGCACCTCCTAACTAGGCTCAGGAGGAAAGGAGTATTTCAGACATACACCTCTCCTTTGCATTTCCTGTTGTCTACTTTAAACAACTCACAACAAAGTGTGTGTTTTGGGACTGCCTTTTTGAGGCAGCTGGATTTCCTTCCAGGGGCCAGGCACTTGAAACTGTGGTACCATGATGCCTAACTTGTAGGCAACTAAGTTTTTACTGAATCTAGCCCCAGTCACCCCATTCTGTGCCCTGACAGAATTCCAACCAGAATACACAGCTGAAGAGGTAAGATACCGTCATCATTGTTTTGTTAGTTAATGCTTATATAGTACATATAGTATATAGTACTTCCAAAGTGCTGTCTTTATTATTTCACTTTATAGCAGTGTAATGGTGTTTCAGAACATAAAGTAAGGAGGTAAAATTGACCAAAACCTTCCATTCTTGGTTGTAAAAATAATTGTCAGTAGGTATGAAATAAATCAGATTCCAGATGAGGCTTGCTGGGGTCTTATGTACTTTTCAAAACTCTGCTAGCTCTTGATTACAGAGTGAAACATCTTCATACGATCTCCAGTAAAGTAGCATGCTATGTTTAATTAAGCTCTAATAATTGGTAAGGATGAACCAGGAGCTAAGTGAAAAAAAACAAAAAAAAGGCTGTCTACTTATGCCAGATGAGCAAACCTAGGATACTAATGCTTATTAGGCCTTCTGGCTTTCTTTCTAGATGCCACTGCTTAAAAAGTTTCCTATGCTTCAGCCTTTGGGTCCTTCCAACCAATGTGACTCACCTTTTTCTGCAGCAAAATGAACTCCCATGGACAAGAGACTATTACCAAGCTATCCCACGGTGCAACTTCTGTGGAAGTACTTCTGTAGAAGAACTACCATGCTTGGAATCACAGGGAACCCAAAACAACCTGTTAAGGATGCTCTTCCTACAGATGTCCTAGGGGGAGCTCTCAGAGGCAGTCAACCTGTGGTTGTCCTTGTAATGGTGAATATTGAGGAAATCAAAGCATAAGCCCATAAATTCAGGTCACCATCTTTATTATTGCATTTGAAGGAAGTGTTGGTGTAATGGGCAAAAGCTCTCCTGGTGAATGACCAGTGACTACAAATTTACAGAAGATTGTGGGGGTGATCATATTTGGTTTAGGGTAAAAACAGGGGCTTTACACAATGGCTTGTTCTACTAGCCCACTGGGTCACATAATCAGGGCTCCTGACTGGGGAAAGAAACTAAAAGCCCAAGCCAAGCAGCAAGTTTTGTAGAGCTGCTAAGGCAACACACCTTTGTAGGGCTGCTAAGGCAATCACATGAGTACATGACTCCCAGGAGCTGTTATAAAAGATTTTTTTTCCTGCTATATTTTTATGGTCTCCATAAACAGAGTGTTCAGAACTTAAACTGTAATGAAGAATTTCACTGTAACAAGATCGTTAATTAGTCTACAAGGCATCTGGACATTTTTGTTTACAAGATTTGCTAATACAGAAAGTCACCAAAAGCCTGCTCTGTCTGTCTTAGTCTATTCCTGCAGAAGGTGTCCTGGGAGAATGGGGAATGATGTTTTTGGCAGAGTTCCCATTTACTGGTCCCAGTTTGTGCAGCAATAAAGCCCTCAATAGAAAAATCCAAATATTTCTTCTCCTCTTTGCCCTGTGGAAGTTTAGTGTCAAACACAGGTTGGGGGAGTAGAGAGGCTGGCTCAAGACAAACACCAGTCATTTAAACAGCTGATCAGGATTCTTCTGGATCTTTTTATTTGTGCCTGGGAGATGATGTTGGTGAACATTTCATGAAGCAAGAATTCTAGCCAGCCAAATAGGTGAGCTAGTAGGGCAAATCTTGCTGATCACCTTGATAACCCTTTATCATCGTGAACCAAACCACTGGCATGCAAATTCCTGACTGTTGGAAGTTACAAAGTCTTTTGAAAAAAAAAATGAATACAAAAAACACACACATACAAACCTATGTTGTGTCATGATCTGCTGTTTGCTTAGTACACACTCACCTGCTACTTGTGTCCTGTGTGTCTTAAATACAAGCAGAGATGATATACCAAAAATGACAGGAATTTAAAACTGACCGTTCACTGAATTTCTAACTTTCAAAATTGTGTCTTAAATAGTAAACCTGCCACACATTTAGGCAATTAATAGCAACACTGCCCCAGTACGTCCCTACCGGCCACTGATAGTTGCATGTCAGTTGGATTGGGACCACACAGAGGCTCCAGTCAGTTGCAGTATGGTCTCTGGATCCAAGTCAGCAGAGATCTGCCCTAGTCACAGAGCAAGCTGATCATCAACCAGTTCTGAGGACCACGCCAGAGCCCACGCATGGTCCCAGGCCAGCCCAGTCCACCAATGATCAGCCAATTGTTAGGCACCCAACTTTCTACCTCCTAGTACAGGAGGATGCCAGGGTCATGACCAGGCTCCTCCTAAACTGGCAAGTAGGGTATGATTGGGATCCCAACAACCACACCTTCTGCCATGCCACATGTGCATAGCAAAGCGCACAATTTGGGGATCAGGGATGAGATCCCATCACGCCTTTAAATGAACATCTGTTATCAGCCTATATCCCATTTTTGGTGCTTCAGAGTCTGGTGGGCCAGCCTCCCACTGCCTACCCTGAATATATGGACTAAGCAGCAGAGAACAAAAAGTGCTCCATGAATAACATCTTGGAAAAGGCAAAAAATTCCAGGATTTGATGTGACAGTGGAGAGATTGGGAACAGAAAGAGAGGCAGGCACAGGAGGTGTTAAAGGGTATAACTGAGCCCCTGCCACATTACTAAAAAGGAGGTGGGAGCCCAGAGCCCACTCATCAGCCCAGCCCTTTTGAACAGACTTAAAGATAAAAGGGATCTAAATAAGCTGGCTGCCTGCCACAGGTATAGGCAGTGGTTGGCAGGCTTGGGGCAGAAGTAGAGAGTCAGGTGACCCAGGGAAAGGGACAAAAGCCCAGGACTTAGCCCAGAAAAGGCAGTCTGGCTGTAGGAGCCCCCAGAGGCAGAGCTCCAGGGGAGAGCTAGTCTGGATTGCCTGGAAGAAAGGACTGTGGGCCAGAAAAGGGGGTAAGAGACCTTACACTGCAAGTGACATGAGCTAAGTACTTTGAGCCTTTTGCATTTGTGTTACCCCGAGGTGAGAATTAACCCCAACAGGGGAGTTTGCGTTGGGCAAACCTTGTGTTTGGGACTGGACCCTCATACTTCGATTTATGTTTGAACTGGAGGATCAGAGTGGCTGTAAGGGGTGGACTGGAGGCTACTGGGGTGCAGCAGAGGCACTCAGTTTAGAACAGTCCTACGGGGCTGGAGCCCTGGGTTGTTGCATGCAGGCAGTAGCCCAAATACACTGCAAAAGGGAGGACTGTGGCATGTTGGAGGACTAGGCATCTGACAGCAAGACCAGTGGGGAGTGTAAACCCTGTGCCTGCAAATGGGAGGTACTTAAGGGCAGGTTGGCCCAGAGCTCACAGAGAGCTGAGCTGGAGCCGAGTCCTGAGAATCTAGGGCTCTGGTATGGTGAACCCCAGGCTGTGACACCCAGCCAAAGTAAAAGTAAACCAAGGCCCAGAAGGGCCTGAGATTAGATCAGGACATACCCCAAACCCTCCTGGAGCAGTCTCCCTACAAACTTATAACATCAAATCATGGCAAGCGAGATAACCACGGGAGAGCAGGACCCAGAGAGCCCAGAAGCGAGGGTGAGGAGGTTGGAACCCAGTGGCAAGCTGGGCCAGAAACCTTTTAGTATCAGCCTGCAACATTCACCATTACAGAGGGTTATAAATATTTTGGGAGGAGGAAATTGAGGTT
>NW_005842185.1:26010-53650 GCF_000455745.1 Alligator sinensis | reverse complement strand
TGTGAACTCTGGCAACATTTCTTATTTGTGATCTGAGAAGTAGCAAATGTCCACAGACCCAAGAGGCCCTCCAGGCCTTACAGGAAGCACTGACACTACAACAGGGCAGAGTCAGGCCCCTCCTTCAGGCCAGATTTTGTTCATGGTGCAGGTCTAGGGCTCGGGAGAGTTGCTAGGCAGGCACAAGTAAACTTTACCTTTTCCACACCTCTCTGAGTCCTCCAGGAGATCCTGAAGTCCTCATCTTCCCTAGTTCCTCCTACATAATATGATGAGCTGACAGTTACTACTTAGGAGTACCAAGAAGTCCTTTTTCATTCCATATTTGTACCACATTGTGACACACACAAGAAAAGGAGGAAAGGAAGACAAAGGGTAGGATACAGACAGCAAACCATACTCTCACTGATGCGAGAGACATTTTCTTTTTCTGCTTTAGTTTTTAGTAAAGTGAACTTTAGTTGACTTTACAGTTTTTACTCATTTGGTTTGGGATACTTGGTTTAATTAGCACTTTGATTTTGTTTGTTTAATTTGGTTTGCTTTGTGTAATTGTGATGTTTTTGTGATATTTTTTAAAAAAGCACTTAATTTATTGTTCAGTCAGCTGATCTGATCTCAGCCTTAAGTCATTTCTGTTTTCAAGTTTACTAACATTCTCTCTTTGGTGAAACTGTTACTGCTTTTCCATCCACTGGAATGAAAGAGGAATCTGAAACCTTGCAAAAAAAAATGTTATTGATATATTATAATGGGAGGAGTAATATACACAGTCCGTTGAATTGGCACCCCATTAGCCAAGTAGCTAGCAGAGAAATGCAAAATTAAAGCAATGCATATAAGCAAATTCAGGCTTTGTGCCACCTAGCACAACTCAAGCAGTTCATACCAGGCAAGATGCCTCAGATATACCACCACCCTGTTGTCCCAAATGTTGGGAAAATGATTCTAAGCTCTGTTACAAGCCAGTAACCAACAAAATAACAAGACTTAGTAGGCACTTATTCATTAGGACCACCAAGTTTGGCTGGAATATGAGCATGTATGACAGACCTAATTTCCTTAGCCTTTTTGTTACAGTACTCCTTTTTCCTCACTGGGACACTTCCCAGCTGCTGGGAATCAATTACAAAGTCCATCAGTATCTATGATCTACTCTATATGAAAATACTTTCCTCCTAGCTTCTAAATCATTTGCAAGGCACAACATACTGCAATAATACATGAAACATTTGTTACCTAGGCATCCAAACAATTTTAGATAGAATACCGCCTTGCCTTCAGCCTTCCCAGTCTGTGATGCATCTTTCATCAGCAGACAAGAATGTAATTAAATGGTCTATGTGATCCCATGTTTTCTAAGCATGGCTTATCGAACATGGTGTACCTGTATCCCTCTAGATACAGGTACATCATTCTCCCTTCATCATTGAAAGGGAATAAGGCCTTGGCTTGCAAGAAAACAGTGGCTCTCCTCAAACTCATGGTGTGCAGCTTAGCAGTGCTGCCCATATTCATGCATGAGAATCCTCTTTTTGTGGTCCGCTAAGCCCAGCAGAACTAAGGAGTGGGTATCTCTTCCAAGTAAGATGTTCATCAGCCCCATACCATAGGTCTACCATAGGTAGACTATGAGTATGTGTGCACCATCAGCAAAAGGATTTGGGACCCTCAAATGTCAACTGCTATTTTAGAGACATTCCTATTTTCTGTTTACCTATTCCTGTGGGTAAACAGAAAACTAGGGATGTGTGAAATGGGCTGTATTCGATTCGGATTTGACCTGAATCAGGGACAGTGATTCGATTCGTTGATTCAGATCACTGTCCCCAGTTCAATTCGGCTGAATCCGAATCTAACAGTTCAATGCTGATTCAGAGAATCAGCAATTTGGCCATAGACACAGGTTTAAATGTTTTTTTCTATATACCTTGAGGTACCAGGCACAGCTGGTGAATGCTGTGATGCTGGGGTGGATGGAGCGTCCCACAGGAGCATGATACATGCTCATTGGTGAACCTGGAAATGGACCAGAAGTACTTCTGGTCCACTTCCAGGTCTGCCAGGGAGCCCCCCCACACACGCCCAGCTCATCAATCAGCCGTGGGTGCCCCCCCAGATCCAGGAGGCATCAGTCGCTGGGCCAGGAGGCACAGGGGCAGCCCCCAGCATGCTCCCTGGCAGACCCGGAAGTGGACTGGAAGTGCTTCTTGTCCACCTCTGGATCTACTGCCAAACATGCTGAGGAGGCCTCCGCACTCCTGTGGAGCGCTCCGTCTGCCCCAGTATCTCAGCATTCATGAGCTGCCTGGTACCTCAAGGCATGTAGAAAAAACATTTAAAGCTGTGTCTATGTCCGAATCATCAAATCTTTCCAAATCCCTCTGAATCAATTTGGAGGGTTCTGATTTGATTTGGAGAGGTTAAAGGGTCTCCTAATTCGATTCTGATTCAGAGATTTGGCCACCGAACTGGGCTGAATCTCCACTGAATCGAATCGGGCTGAAGCTTCGCATAGCCCTACACCAAACATCTCAAATTTCCACAGCCCTCAAAGTGCCAAGTGCTTTTCCAGTGCCAAGGTCTGACCACAAATCTCTAGTAGTCTGAAATAGCTAGTTTTCAATTATGATCACAACCTGCTTTTGTACTAATATTGCCCCCCTCAGAATTGTTCTGCTCATCAGAACCTCATGTCATAGCAGGTTGCAATAATTTATTCTCTCAAACTCTGAAGAAAGACAACTTGCATGCACATTGATTCCTATGAGGGTTTTTCTCTCATGGCACAAGGGAACCTGGGATACATCAAAATACTGCACACAAGTTCCAAGAAGCATAGTGTGTATGGGCTTAGCATACGTCACAATCAACCATGTGGACAGTAGAAGGTCAAATCACATAGTACGGAGATGTGCTTCAGAGCCTAGGGATACCTGTCAATGTGGACACATCTTTGGCTGTGCTATACAGATCTTGCAGAGGCCATTTTTCTTGATAATGGGACAGAATATGAGAAAGAATCACTTTCTCTAACACTGATTAAGGACCTGTCTTAGAATTAGGGAAATGTATCCCTGCAGCTATTCTGTCTCCCCTTTCTGGCTTCTTTTTTGCACATCTGCCTCTCTTAGTATGCATGACTAACAAGACATTTTCTTGAGCTATTCACCTTTTACTTTTCCCTTTTTATTTTATATAGGTGTTTTCCACTTATCCTCACTCATTCCCATGCCTGCTATGGCCACTGTTGTCAGGGCCAACCCTTATGGTTCTATCACCAGTGCCACAAAATGTTTCAACAAGTGTTTATTTCTGTTAATGCAGGGGTGTTAAATTAATCAGGCCATATGAATAGTGTGGAGCCAGTCTGCAGGCCAGGTCAGGACTGCAGACCAGTACCATGCATCAAATGCGGCATCTGGGGCTGGTCCAGTGCATGATGTGTGTGGTGTGCAGGGTCTGTTTCCACACCCACTATCATAGAATCATAGAAAATTAGGGTTGGAAGGGATCTCAGGAGCTTATCTAGTCCAACCCCCTGCTCAAAGCAGGACCATCCCCAACTAGATCATCCTAGTCAAGGCTTTGTCTACCCAGGTCTTAAAAACCTTCCACAACCTCTCTGGGTAGCTTGTTCCAGTGCTTTACTATCCTAGTAAGACAGTTTTTCCTGATATCTAACCTAAACTTTCCTTCCTGCAACTTAAGACAAGTGCTCCTTGTTCTGTCATCTGTCACCACTGACAACAGTTTAGTTCCATCTTCTTTGGAACCCCCTTCAGATAGTTGAAGGCGGCTAATAAATCCCCCCTCGGTCTTTTCTTTTCCAAACTAAATAAGCCCAGTTCCCTTAGTCTCCTGTCATAAGTCATGTGCCCCAGCCCTGGGCATGTCCCCCAGTCACTAGCAGCACTGCAAGCCAGATGATAGGGCCATATCTTTGACACCACTTATTTAATGTACTTGAAAATAACAAAATTGATTCCTTAGGAAACACTCTCTCTAGATAGTTGTTCACATTGGAAAAGTTGTTCACATATACCCCTGGCTAATAATAATTAACCTCAATACAATGCAATGTATTGATGCATTCCTTTTAATTTGTCATAAACAGCATAAAAAATCAGATGGTAATACTATTAACATAAAGATTGAATTGTTAAGCAAATAATAGCTTAAAGTATAAATTGACCCCCCCTAGAGCATATCAATTACTTTAAATTCCAGTCTTAGTCTTTTGACTTACGTTGAACTCTGGCCTTAATATGAAAAAAAAAAAGGTTGCCTTTTTTATAGCAATAGCAAGTGCTGTGAAAAAAACAATGCAGGAAAATGCAATGGAGTATCACTATCATACAGTCATTTTTATTAATCAGGTGCTTCCATAAAGTTGAAAGGCACCTCAAAGGTCATGTAGCTCAACTCATTACACAGCTGCAGGATGCACTATTCCTGGACATGTCAGAGAGATGCTTATCCAGCCTCTTCTTGAAAACACTTCCAGTGAAGGAGTTTCCACAGTTTTTCTGGTTGGCTTGTTTTATTGTCCTATTCTTACGACTATGGTTTTTTTTTTAATGTTGTTATGGTAGCTTATGGTGTTTATGATGAGAATGACTTAGGACAATCAGGAATGGGATTGTGCTGTGAAAATAGAGTGCTATCCCTTATTATTAACAGACAAAAGAGGCTGAGGAAAGAGGTGGCTAACATAAGGTGAGCGCACAATATGATAGCACAGGGGTGGGCAAAATATGGCCTGCGGGCCAGATCTGGCCCACAAGGCCATTCTATCCAGCTCGTGGGGCCCCTGAAAAATTTAGAAAAGTAATTTTTATCTGTCTTTGGTTCTTGTAAAAAATGACAGGAACCAGGGGCGGTAGGACCCAGGGGAAGCCCGGCAGGCTCCCGCAACAGCAGGGCCCAGCCACCCCCGCTCCCCCCAGCCGTAAGTCCCAGCAGGGGCTTCTGGCCTGGGACCATGTGGCTGCACTGGTGCCGGAACCTCAGGTAAGTGGAGGAGGGAGGGCAGGAAAGGAGCTTGCAGAAAAGTGGCCCAGGGAAAAGCGGCCCCTCACCTGCCCCATGGCTGGCACTCCCTGCTGCAGCCACTCACAGCCTATGCGGGACTGTCCTGAGCAGGCACGGGCAGCCCCAGGTGGGCTGCGAGCAGCTACAGTGCAAGATGCCGGGCATGGAGTGGGAGAGGGGCCGCTTTTCCGTGCTCAGGACCAGCTTGTAACCCACCCCTGCTGCCAGGCTGGGCCCCACGCTGGCTCTGGGCTCACCCGTTGGGGCTGTGCCATGGTGGCAGCAGCTGCAGTCCCCTTCTTGCCATGCCAGGCAGTGTTTGCTGCTGCTGCCCACTTGGAGCTCATGCGCTGGGCAGCCCAGAGGCGGCGGTGACAAAAACTGAGCATGGGAAAAGCATCCCCTCACCCGCCCCATGGCCAGCGCCCCATGCTGCAGCTGCTCACAGCCCACATGGGGCTGCCTGTGCCTGCTCAGGACAGCTCCGCACGGGCTGCGAGCGGCTGCAGCAGGGAGTGCCAGCCATGGAGAAGGGGAGGGGATGCTTTTCCCTATGCTCAGCACCAGCTCATTCTTTGCCATGGAGCAGGGGGTCAGGGCTATATGCTGACCTCTGCCTGTTCCACAGGGCTGGGGGGACACTGGGAGTGAGCTGGTACACAGGGCCCACACCAATGTCCCAGGGCTAATGCTGGCAGGGCCCAGAGCAGGGCGGCAGGAATACAGGGGTCCTGGCCAGCAGGGGCTCTATGGAGCCAGGCCAGCTCCCACTTCTCCCTGCTGGTGTAGCCCAGCCTGGCTCCACAGACCCCTGCCAGCCTGCACCCTGCTCTGGGTTCCACCAGTACTGGCCCTGAGACATTGGTCCCAAGACATTGGGACATTGGTCCCAAGATGGTGACCAGGGGGCAAGGCACCTGTCAAGGGGTGGGGCTACACATGCAGCCCTCGACAGCTTGCCAAAACTGGGTAAGCGGCCCTCCACCTGAAATAATCGCCCGCCCGTGTGATAGCAACATGTCATGTTAGTTCCACAGTTTCTTTTGGAGCTAGGGAGGGCATGGCTAGTAGGGCTGTGTGAAATGGGCCCTATTCAATTCAGATTTGGCCCGAATCAGGGGCAGTGATTTGATCCATTGATTTGGATCACTGTCCCCAATTCGATTTGGCCAAATTTGAATCTGATGATTCGATGCTGATTTGGTGAATCAGTGATTCAGACACAGCCACAGCTTTAAAAGTTTTCTCTATATAACTTGAGGTAGCAGCGTGGCTCATGATCGATGTGGTATTGGGAGGACTGAGTATCCCACAGCAGTGTGGGGGGCTCTCCAACATACTTAGCAGTGAACCTGAAAGTGGACCGGAAGTACTTCTGGTCCACTTCCAGGTCTTCCAGGGGGCCTGTGCCCCTCTGGCCTGGCAATTGGGTGCAATGGGACCCCAGGTTCCCCCCACCCCAGTGACCCAGGAGGCGCCAGTTGCTGAGCTGGGGGGGGGCGCGGGGGGGGGGCAACACGCTCCCCGGTGAACCTGAAAGTACTTCTGGTCCACTTCTGGGTCTGCTGTCAAGTGCGCTGGGGAGCCCCACTTCCCCCCCGTGTTTTTGTGGGATGCTCCATGAGCCCCCAGCATTGCAGCAATCATGAGCCCCTGCTACCTAGAGCTATGTAGAAAAAAAATTTTAAAGCTGTGTCTATGTCCAAATTGCCAAATCTGTCCAAATCTCTCTGAATCAATTTGGAGGGTTCCAAATCAATTCAGAGAAATTAAAGTATCCTCTGATTCAATTCAGATTCAGAGATTCAGCCACCGAATCAGGTCGAATCTCCACCAAATCGAATCAGAGACCAAAGCTTCACACAGCCCTAATGGTTAGTTTAGAAGGTACAGAAAATAAAGGTAAATGGAACAGAAGGCAAAGGTAAAGGAGACATTGAAGGGAAAGGGGAAACTCAGAAGGGAGAAGAGTGTATAAGGGGAGAGGAAAGAGTAAGGTAGAAGGTCAATTATTAATAATTATTGCTAATGGAAAGTCATCACTATATGGAGTTGGTCTCTCAATAAGGTACTGGGAATGTGGAAAATATTAGAGATGTTCAGATGAGATGTTAAGCTGAAGGCTTTGTGCTGTCTTTTTTGCTGACATTTCATGTCCATGTTAAAAATGCTATATTCCATTCAAGAGTAGGCAGATAAAAGTTAGTGTTCTAACTAGAGCAGCTAGAGAATTTTTAGAAAAAAATATGGCTGCTGGCCTTGGCTCCCCACCCATTGTCCGGTCCTCGGCAGGGCTGCAGAATCCTGGCGGCGCTCTCCCATGCTTGGAGCACTCTGATTGGCTCTTTCTGTCAGTCAGAGTGTGAATAAAGTGTTACAGGCAGACAGACTTAGGCTTTTATAATATTTCTCTCTCTCTCTCTCTTATATATAACACACACACACATATATATATAGCCACCAGGGTTAAAGCTCAATCAAATGGAGCTATAATCTTGATTAATTTATTCACTCTTAGAGAAACCAGAAAGCTAATAAGAGAGTGCTCTTTTGGCAGATGAAAAAGCACCCTCTAGATATTTTTAAAAAATAAATCTAAGCAGGGAACAATGTTTTGGGAAGAAAGAAGTCACTCAATATTAATTGTTATTGTTATGCAAGTCAGGTTGATGATATTAATAATACTGTTTTGGGAAATATACAAAATAGTATCAAAGTGGCCATGCTATGACATTCAGAGCTTAGATGTTAATAGAATAGTGAACTCATGCTATTTTCTTGAACAGCACCACAGGGCTGGGGGTGGGATCCCTGGCTGTCCCCATTTAGATGTCTAAACCTTAGAGGGTGATAATTTTTTATTAGGAATTCTAAAAATATGCTGAAGACAACGCTCTGTGTAGAGATGGCTCCAAAAAGCATTGCAATTAAATAGCAGTTCACATAAGAGACTGCAATTGTGGAGGCTGCAAGGAGACAAGAAAAGTGTTGGCAGTATTCTCTTTGCAATCATTACAGTCAGCACAAGAGAGGGTAATAGTGGTAAAGTGAATAGTGAACTAGCAATATAAGGAGAGCAGTTAACTAATATGTCACGTTCTGTAGCAATAAAGGCGTATGTCCTTGAAGTTCCCTCTCTGTGAAGTGTACATCTATACGCATGCACACAGACACACACACAGCTTCAGTGGGATCATGTTATTTAATATGATTACACTCTATATAGCCTTATATGCAGAACATTACTTCTCTTCCAAAGGTTCATTGTACCTGAACTTTGGGGATTTATAGTACATTTCCAGATACTTTTGAATGCCTGCTGTTTGGTGATTCTCTGTTAACCTGAAACAACTGGGTTTTCCCTGAAGAATGTAACCTTTACTATTTCCCATTTTATTGTGACTGTAAAGTTAATTTCATTGAATGAAATCCAACAGCTAGAGTTATTCACCATGATTACTGCTCTGTGTTTTTTCTTCCAACATTTTACCTTATCTTGCTTCTGTCTTTTAACAGACAGCTCTTTCTTCTAGATTGCTAATACAATCTAATGATGAGAGAGAGACAGACCTTCAGTAAGATTTCACCATTCATTTATGCAGTAAGTCTCTCATAACATTCATTTATTTTACAGGCAGTAAAATTTCTCACTCTTGTTGGATCAGTAATTAGGTCCATATTAATCCCCCCATCCTTCTTTACAGGCCTTTAGAAGATGTTCCATCTGGTTAAATATCTGAGGTGTTACTTCTGAAAACATATATACAGTATAAACACACTCACCAGTGCATATAGTATGGGTATCAGGCACAGGATTGTCATACACTGGGGAACTCTAAAGGGGAGGAGTGGGAGATGTAGATCAGATCCTTACTATTTCCCTCTCTCTTCATTGAATAGAGATTTAGGTGGTACTTAGGTGTTTTATTGCCACTTTAGGCAGCCAAGTCCACACACAGCTTCTCTCCTGTTGGAAAACTTTGAAGATGCCAAAAATCTATAGCGGCCTATGGCAAACTGCAAAATTCCTGTAACCAGGTTCAAAAGAGGACCTAGTCACCTAGAACATATTTAGACATTTAGCAAAAACCAACTCATCTGGCTTCTAGTCCTGGAGACACCTAAGAATGTCTTCATCTACAATATTTAAATTCTCAAGTTCTCCTCCAGTACATTCCCAGAAGCACTTCAGTCTGGAAAGTGCCAAGCAGCTCAATTTCTCCATGTCCAAGATCCATTGGAATATACACTGTCATTATTACTCCACCCATCTCTGAAGGCCTTAATCTGGTACACGTTCTCAAAACATATCTACTGAATTGTGCTCTTCATGAAACAGAGCCAAACAAGTTGGTGGTGGCACCCCAACTTTACTGCTAATGAAGTGGTTACAACACTCATCCCAGATGTGGGAGACACTTGAATCTCCCATTGCCCAAACTGATTTGAACCCATGACATTGACATGCTGGAAGAATGCCCTAATCATCAAGTTATAGGCTGTTTTGTGGTGAAATTTGTGGATAGGTGTTCTTATTTCCTGCTTTTGAGACAATACCATTTCTTTCATAAATAAATCATTTGCCCAGAGAGACCATGAATGTTGCCAAGTGAGACCTGTGTTCCACATCTTTCTCTACTACATACTTAAGTGGAGCAAGGACTCCACCTACTAAGTGAACATACTAGTCACTGAATTCATGTTCTCTCTGGCCCATTTACCCAGTCCTAGAATATGCTGTAGCCTGGTATTCAAAGATTCATAGATTGTTAGGGGCTGGAAGGGACCTCGGAAGATCATTGGGTCCAGCCCCCTGCACCAGGCAGGAAAGACAGCTATTGTCAGGTGACCCCAGCAAGGTGACTGTCCAGTCTCCCCTTGAGGATTTCCAGGGTAGGCGATTGCACCACCTCTGGAGAGAGCTTATGTCACAGTCTGGACACTCTAACTGTGAAAAAGTTGTTCCTAATGTTGAGCCTGAAACAGTCTTCCAGGAGTTTGTGGCCATTACTCCTGGTTTTCTCCTTGGGTGCCCTGGTGAATAGTTATTCATCGAGCCCTTGATGTACGCCCCAGAGGTAGTGGTAAGCTGCTACCAAGTCCCCTCTCAGCCTTCTCTTTTTCAGGCTGAAGAGTCCCAGGTCCCTCAGCCTTTCCTCATACGGCTTGCCGTGCAAGTCTCTAGTCATATGGGTGGCCCTTCTCTGGACTCTCTCAAGTTTTACCGCATCCTTGTTAAAGTGCAGCACCTAGAACTGGACTCAGTACTCCACCTGGGGTCTCACCAATGCTGAGTAGAGCAGAAGAATCACTTCCTTGGTCATGAGTGACTGGCGCCTCCTGAATCTGGGGGGGCACCCACATGGGGGGCCACCCACAGACCCCACCGACCCTATCAGCGGGGGCACCAGCCCTACTGACAGCATCAGTGTCAGCCATCGGAGGGGCATTCACCCCGTCATGGGGGGCACATGCATCCCCGTGCACCCCCTACCAGTCACCTATGTCCTTGGTTTTGCTGGAGATGCATTGATTGATGCATGCCAGAGTATTATTTGCCCTGCTGACAACAGCGCCGCACTGCTGGCTTGTAGTCATACTGTAGTCCAGGGGTCAGCAGCCCCTGGCACTAGGTTCTGGGCAGCTGCAGCAGGCAGTGGGCAGGCTGCAAACAGCTGCACCAAGCCTGCTAGCCTGTCTAGATCCACTTATACCTGTAGCCTATCTTCAAGCATGACCACGCTTCCCCATAACTTGGTGTCATCCACGGACTTGGCCAGTGAGCTCTTCACCCCCACATCCAAATAATTGATAAACATGTTGAAAAGCACTTGACCAAGTACCAACCCCTGTGGGACACCACTGGACACTTCTTGCCAGGGTTACACAGATCCATTTATTAGGACTCTCTGGGTCCTACCCCGCGGCCAGCTTTATACCCAACTAACTGTCTCGCAGTTAAGCCCACAATCCTTCAATTTTTTCACAAGAATATCGTGGGATACCAGATCAAAGGCTTTTAGAAGTCAAGGTATACAATGTCAACCTCTTTTCTCTTATCCAGGTGGCAAGTTACCTGATCATAAAAGGAGATGAGGTTGGTAAGACAAGACCTGCCCACGATGAAGCCATGCTGGCTGTCATTCAGAATCCTACCTTCTGCAAACCTATTGCACATAGATTCCTGAATGAATTTTTCCAGGATTTTCCCTGGGATAGAAGCTAGGTTAATTGGCCTATAGTTACTTGGGTCCTCCCTCCTCCCCTTCTTGAAGGTGGGCACAACATTGGCCCTCTTCAGGTCCTCAGGGACACCTCTGGAGTGCCACAAGTTTTGGAACAGTTTTGCCAGGGGCTCCGCAATGACTTCGGCCAGCTGCTTCAGCACTCTTGGGTGGAGTTCATGCGGTTCTGCTGACTTATATATGTCTAATTTCTTTAATTGATCACACACCAATTATAAGGCAACAGTAGGAAGGCAGTCATTCCTGCCCTGCTCATTCTGTACCCTGTCTGACATGATTTTCCTCTTGGCCCGGTGAAATACCAAGGCAAAGTAGTCATTCAGGAATTCAGTTTTCTCCTGAGTGTCGGTAACCGGCTGTCCTGAGTTGTTGAGCAATGGCCCCTCCTGTTTTCCTCCTGTTCCCTACATACCTAAAGAAGGACTTCTTGTTTTCCTTGATTCCTGTTGCTAATGTAAATTCAGTCACTGCCTTGGCCTTTCTAATTTCTTCCCTACAAGTGCGGGCTGTTGTTGTACAGTCCTCCTTGGGGCTTGTCCCCAGCTTCCACTCTTTGTACGCCTCTTTCTTCTTTCTTAAGAGGACCACGATTTCCCTGCTTAGCCAAGAGGGCATCTCAGCCCTTCTGCTATCTTTTCTTCATGTGGGAATGGTCTTCCTTTGTGCTTCAAGGATTGTGTCCTTAATGAATGACCACTCTTCATGCACACCTTTTGCCATCAGTTCCTGGTCCTGCAGCACTTCCCCTACGTGCTCTGAGCTTGTTAAAATTTGTATTTTTGAAGTTCAAGACTTCAACCCTGCTATCAGATTTTTCTGCCTTGTGATGGACAGTGAATATGATAATTTCATGGTTGCTCTCGCCCAAGCTACCCTCTATATTTAAGTTGGTCACGAGGTCATCTCCTTTGGCCAGGACCAAGTCTAGGACAGCCCTACCTCTGTTTGGCCTGTGCACTTCCTAAGCTGGAAAGAGCTCTTCAATGCAGATCAGGAAGGAACATGACCAATCTGACTTGGCCGAGTGTTCCTCCAAAGAGATGTCTGGATAATTGAAGTCACCCATAACGACTATGTCCTGTGCACATGCAGCCTCTGTCAGTTCTCGGGCAAACTCTAGATCGAGTTCCTCCACCTGGTTTGGTGGCCTGTAGTAAATACCTACAGTTCAGTCTCCCTCTCTACCCCCCCCCCACAGCTTGACCCAGAGGGTTTCAAGCCGTTCTTCTTTGGAGCTGATGTCAGCCTCCAAGGAGGTGTACTGTTCCTTCACATAGAGAGCTATACCTCAACCTTTATTCCCTACCTGGTACCTTCTATGAAGGGTGTAGCCCTCTGTGGCTATACTCCAGTCATGTGAGAAGTCCTACTAGGTATCCATAATCCTTACTAGGTCATAATGCCCAACAGAGAGCAGGAGGGCTAGCTCCTCCTACTTGTTCTCCATTAATGTGGCATTAGTGTATAGGCACCTGAGTCCTCTTATTGAGACCTTCTGCTTCCCATCATGTTGAAGGAGAGCTATTCCCTCAGCTCCTGCAAGAGTGGCTGTCCTAGTGTCTGTATCTATGGAGCTTTCTTGTATGTCGGTCCCTGGGCAAGCTCTAGTCAGTGTTTCCCTGTCCCCCAGCAATCTTAGTTTAAAGCCCTATCTAGAAGATTGGCCATCCCGGCTGAGAACAGGGACTTACCTCTCTGCGTGAGGTGGATGCCATCCCTTCCCAGGAGTCCTCTGTCCCTGAAGTGTGCACTGAGGAAGCCAAAGCCCTTTCAGTGACACCACCGTTGCAGTTGTTGTTTGACTTCCTCAATGTATCCTTCCCTCTTAAGACCGTGGCCTACAACTGGGAACACAGACAAAATGACTACCTTGGCCCCTGACTCCTTGAGCCCTGCCCCTAGAGCCCTGTAGTTACTCATGATCTGGTCTGGATTACTCCTGAACATGTCATTTGTATCTAAGGTCCTTGTTAAACTTTGTACTTTGAGCTGCTCAAATGTTGATCAATGTTAGTGCCAGCTTGAGTTTGGAGCAGTTACACCTTAAGGCTAAAAATCTTCTCTGACTGTCCCCCATTTTTAAAGCTATGACTACCACTAGAGGACTGGTAAGCAGGGACCTAAGAACTATAGCTGTGAGTTGCCACTACAGGGCTTGTGAGCCAGAACAGGCATCTATCCCTGGCTTGGGGAGGGGGAGAGTGGGAACATGAAGTTGGGAGGTGGAGGATTAATGGGATGGAGGTAAGTAATGGAAGGGGAGATGGAAATGAAATGGGGGTGGGGGAAGGGTGGTGAAATGAAGGCAGTCAGCCACTAAAGGATAAAATAAAAAAGTGGAAAAAAGAAAGAATTTAAAATGAAATAAAAATAAAATAAATTAAAGAAGGTCTCATGTTTTAATAAATTGGGGTTTGGGTATAGAGGGTGCTGGTCATGCTTCGTGGAGTGGGTGGAAGTTGGGAGCAGTGAGGGAAGGCAATTGAGGGAGCCACTGCTCTCACCATGGGAAGGAAGCCCCAGCTCATGAGGACTCTATCCAGCCCTCTAGCTTGTTCCCCCCACCACTCCTAGACCCCACTCCTGGGCTTGTCCAAGCCCTGTGACCTGGCTAGCAAACTATTTGCATTGGGTTGCATCCCAAGGGTGGAAAGGTCAAATCTTTGGGGACAGGAGGGAGAGTTGACTTGATGCAGAACTGCTCCCTGGGCAGTAGAGTTCAGGGGGTGGAAAGTCTGTTCACAGAGAACAATATGGTGGGGAAGGGACACTGCATCCAGGGATGCTGGAGGACTGCAACTTGGACAGCTTATCTTTAGGAAGCTGCAACACATTAATGGAACATATGTGCTTAAAACTAGTTTCAAGTGCTAATGTGTGGACAATGCAGGGGTTAAAAGCTCTAGAAGCTGCCTAAAATTAATGTGTAACAAGGCCCTAAGGCATTCAGGTGGAGACATGGGTTCAAAGACAGAGGAGAGATTTAAGGATATGACTCTAAGATCCCTAATGAGTGCTCCAATCACTGAGTTAGTGAATAAAACGGGACAAACAACATATCTTACAGTACTATTTTGGGGAAAATAATAATGAAAAAGAGGAATTAACCACATCTTCATTTTTTGCAAGAAAGAGATTCTGTTCCTACCTCCAGAAGATGGTTCAAGGCCGTGGCTCTTGCATATGGGAAAAGCCTCCTTGGATCCAAATCTGAATGCTGTATTCAGCATTTCCTACTGGCTAGTTCTGGTGGTTCTCTGCTTAGGCATGTTGACTTTTGTGGATGCCATTCTTAGGTGCATGATCTCTCCATGAATTTGGTAGAGTTTACATGCCCAGCCCACATGTGGTTAAGACGTAGTGATTGCAATGCTCTACGCTATAGCACCTGATCACCTCTGTGGATTTAGTCCTGAATCGCATGCAGCAAAACCCTTCTGAATAGACTGGTTAAAGCATAATTGTTTTCATTAATTACAGATCTGAGTTTTTTCCTCAGAAGAGGAATTTTCATATTATGTTATGGATAAAATGATTTAGTTCTAAGTAAAGTTTGTTTCACAGTGACAAAAAGCTAAAATGATATGAAGGAGGATGCAAATGATCCTACATCTTTCTAAACTACACAGGAATTTGTGGGTGAGGGAACTTAGGGTCTTGTGACACATTACACTTAATTTTAATTGGTGTTAAAATTAGCATGTGCTTTGATCAGTCATCAGTTAAGGGTTAATACCCCTTGTGCACTGCTCTGACCTACCTTTAGGGGCCTGGTAAGCAGGGGTAGGGCTAGGAGCCAAGTTGACTCTGTGCCTCCCTAGCTCACCTGCTCTCAGGGGCTGGGTAGGTAGCCCACATTACGGTCAGTTGGGGGCTGGTAGGGTCCCATCAGGGGAGGGTGGGCCTGATTCAAGGGTGAAGGGGGGTGGCTGGATCAATCTGGGCCAGTGGGGAAGGGAAGCACAGTGGGCCTGATCTAGGGGAGCAGAAAGGGGATGGGTGGCATGGTGGTCCTGATTTGGGGAGGGGGGAGGCACCAAACACCTCCCTCCACCAGCCTGATTGGGCCAGCCCCAAGATTTGGTGCTGCACGCCCCCTCCCACCCAGATCAGACCTACTGAACCATGCGCCCCTCTGTATCAGGCCTGCCAAGTTTCCTGCTCCCCCCCTCACTTCTGGACCACCCCCTCCCCCCAGATCCCCGCTCACCACTCTCCAAGCAGTTCCTAGATCACCTGCAGCTCCTTGCACTGTCTTGCTGGAGCAAGCAGAGAAGAGGAACCCATCTCTTGCCAGTGCCACCACTGCTGTCACTCTGTGGGATGGACCCAGCCCAAAGAACAGTAGCAGCCCAGCAATGGTGGTGGTAGCACTGGCAGTGCCAGTAGTAGTAGCCAGGTAGATAGGTTCCTCTTCCTTGTCTGCTCCCCTGGGACAGTGCTGGAAGTGCAGGTAAACCAGGGAACATAGGAGATAGGGGAGCTCTGAGAGGTAGGGACAGCATGGAGTCCTAAGGGGCAGGGAGGACAAGGGCAGAGGTGGAACAAGGGGCAGAAGGGACTCCTCTTCCCAAGGGGCAGAAGACACAGTGAGGGTAGCCTCAATGAGCAGAGGTAAAACCCTGGGGTGGGGGAGGAGGATTGGGGAAGCCCTGGAGGCCAGGAAGAGGCCGTCTCTCACCCCATCCTAATTAGTAAACTAGGCGACTGTGGCATAGATGCCTACACGGTCAGATGGATTGCAGATTGGCTGAAGGGTCGCACTCAGAGGGTGGTGGTGGATGGATCATATTCGACTTGGGGGGAGGTGGGTAGTGGAGTCCCTCAGGGCTCGGTCCTGGGCCCTGCGCTGTTCAATGTCTTCATCAGCGATCTTGATGTTGGGGTGGAGAGCAACCTGTTTAAATTCGCTGATGACACCAAAATTTGGGGGGAGGTGAGCACGCTAGCAGGGAGAGAGAGATTGCAGAAGGATCTGGATAGGTTACAGGGGTGGGCAGACAGGAACAGGATGCGTTTCAATTCGGACAAGTGCAGGGTGCTGCACTTGGGTAGTAGGAACCAGCAGCACACTTATAGGATGGGGAGCTCCCTACTTGAGAGCACGGAGGCGGAAAGGGATCTTGGTGTCATTATTGACTCCAAGATGAACATGGGCCGACAATGCGAGGTCATGGTTGGCAGGGCTAACCGGACCTTGTCGTGCATCCACAGGTGCATCTCGAGTAGAGCCAGGGAGGTGATCCTCCCCCTCTATGTGGCGCGGGTCAGGCCGCAACTGGAGTATTGTGTCCAGTTCTGTGCGCCCCATTTCAGGAGGGATGTGGACAACATGGAGAGGGTCCAGAGGAGGGCCACCCGCATGATCCGGGGACAACAGGGCAGACCCTACAGTGAGAGACTGCGGGACTTGAACCTATTCAGCCTCCACAAGAGAAGGCTGAGGGGGGACCTGGTGACCGTCTATAAACTCACTAGGGGGAACCAGAAGGGTTTGGGGGAGACGCTGTTTCCCCTAGCCCCTGCTGGCATAACAAGGAATAATGGGCACAAGTTGATGGAGAGGAGGTACAGATTGGACATCCGAAAAAACTACTTCACAGTCAGGGCGGCTAGGAGCTGGAACCAACTTCCAAGGGAGGTGGTGCTGGCCCCTACCCTGGGGATCTTTAAGAAGAGGCTGGATACTTACCTGGCTGGACTCATTTGAGTCCCGTTTTTGTTTTTAGGGTGAGTGGTTTTGTTTGTGTTTTTGGGTTGTTCTCCCGCCCTGGCGGGGGGTCGGGCTAGAAGATCTATTAGGTCCCTTCCGACCCTGAAACTATGAAACTATGAAACTATGAAGAGCCCAGAATGGAAGGGGAGGGGGGATTCTTAGCTTTAGGTGCTCCCGCACTGTCACTGTGAGAGAATATAGAGTAGCTGGGAGCAGTGGGATGATGGAGGTCTGCTCCCAGTTGGTTTTGGGCCTGTGGAGCAGTCACACATGACTGCAACACAAGCTACCTAAAACCAGTTAGAAATAATCCTCAATGGAAGAAGATTATCTCTGAGTCATTCAGAGGGCCTGTAGCATGTGTTTCCCTGCATTAATGTGTGGACATGCCTGGTTTAAGGGTCCTTAACAAGTATTTAAGTTAACGTGAAACAATATCTTAGTAAACAGGTTTCAGGCATTTGATTTTCCTATGTGCATAGGAGTTCCAATCTTGAATTTGACTCGAGTGGAAATTTAAGTTAAAGCATAAATGTATGTCAGGGTGACACATACTCATGAAGGCCTTCATTCTTCGCTGACATTCTTCTAGATGCAGATTTGGGGCTTAACAACATATATGAATCTTAGGTTTAAAGCTCACCTTTTGTTTTAAAGAATCACCATTGGGGATTATAAAGTTTATAGCCCTTTTTAGGATAGGCATTGTATGCAAGCACCTATTTCAAAAGGATGCATAAAACAGATTTCCTCCTTTTTAAAGGATGTAATTACTGTAAAATGCACAGGGAAAGAAAGATCTACAGTAGCTAGATAAACGTGCACTTGTGGAACTAATACAGTTCAGGTATTATTTTAATAGTATTTCAGGTATTTTATTTTAATAGTAATATTGGAGACATTCAGAGGTTTATTTATGTCACCCAGCTAATAGTCTCAAGTTAAGCCTTTTACTTCATTGTCAAATCTATGGTTGGTTGAACCCTGAAAAATCCAAATTTTTCATGCAGCTCTTGAAACAACTTAAGCATGCCCTTGAAAGATTATTTAATCTATTTAAGATTGATGGCTAGACCAAATATTTTCTTTAATACTCATCCATGAAGCACTTGTTTATAATATATCAAAATCAAAGGTCAGATTAGCTTTACACATTGAAATATCTTGGCATTAAGTTATTCTCTTGCTTTAATGATTATAAAAGAAGAATTTTCGCCAGTTGTATTACCTTATTTTTCCCACTTAGTGAGTGTGGCTGCACAAGATGTTTACTATTGAGCTGCCTAATTAGCTCTGCAGTAAAGTCTCTGCATTTACACACGTGGCAGACAACTTATTAGGTTGCAGTAAACTAATTAACTCCACCATTGGTTAGTACTTGTAAGCACAAGTACTATCCTGCAGCCATGTTATTTTGTGCAATGTATAGACACTGATGGGGCTGGCTGGGGAATGAGGGTGCTTCAGTGTATGGGCTGCCTGCTGGCTAGCACCGTACTGGAGCACCCTCATGCCCCAGCCAGCCCCTCTGCAGCACATTGAGCCAGGTCAGAGCAGCCCAGGAGTGATAAACTCAGGCACAATATGCACTGGAGTTTATTGCTCCATGCTAATAGTGAATGTACATGCACCCAGTAGGTGGTAATTGAGGAATATTAAAATTTGATTCTTTTTTTTTTTGTTTCTTTCATTTATATTCTGACATTGCCTTTTGCCACTTAATGGCAAAATGTGTGCCATGCATTTAAGTGCCTATGTCTCAAATTGGGCCAGTTTGGGATGTCTTTTACATTATATTATATGTTTGGTTTCATGTTTTCCAAAATAAGTTCCTGAACTCTATAAATCTATCCATAAATTTGTGACTGGAAGCCCCAGTTCAGCAGAGCATTTAAGCATGTGCTTAAGCATAGTGCTGGATAGGAATCTTAGGACTCACGCACATCTCCACTTACATTCATGTGTCTTGTTCCTGTACCAGGGCTGGCTCCTGAGTGTGCATGTTGTACCCCCTGCATCGACCAAATTAATCCTGTTCCACCTCCTCTGATCTCCCAAGGCCACCACCTTGTCCTCACCTGGCATGTTTTTTGGATGACCCATGTGTATTTGGGAGGCTGTGTTTTGTGACTCAAGTGCTCCAAGACTCACTCTCTCTCTGTTTGGTCCCAGTTGCTTGTTTTTCTAGTTCTTTTCTCTCTGAAGGTCTGGGCCCAAGAACCTAGCTAAACTACCTTATGCTGCTAATTGTGCCCTTATAGACCTTAATCATGCTTTAGGGGCACTAATCACAGTATCCAGCTTCCCTCATAGCCACACCCATGCCTTACAGGGCAGGCTGCTCAAAGCTATAAACCACTTGGTCTCTGCCCACTCAGCCCACCAGACTTCCTCCTCTTCCCCACAAGGGCTCTAGTTTCAGTCCTTATGATATGGAGTGGTTCCTATGTACTTCTGGTGACCTCTGAGCTCTCCTGTACACACCCAAACTTCTGGTCAGACAGAGAAACACAAGCAAACTGTTTCAAACTAAAATACTTAAGCCCTACTGGATCACTATGCCACAATCCCCCTCTATGGTGCCTCCCTCTTAGCTGTCTCTTAGCTTCCTGTGGGTCTATCTCCAACAGCCTCAGTCTCCCGGAGCTCCTCTCCCTGAAGAGGTCAGGGCCAGACTGATTCCTCTAGCTCAGAGGGGCCTCTAATGGGCCAGGAGTTTTTGCTAAGCCCATTACTCAGCCTGTTCTTTTCTGCTTCAGTTTGTCTAGCTGGCCTTTTCCTATTCTTCAGATACCTGTCTGCTTAGAACACTGCTCTATAGCTTATTATAAGGACATCTCACCCCAGGGCAAGGGACAGAAGTTACACATAAACCAGTTTAAGCGATGAGAAACTGATTTAAACCTGTAACAGAACAGAAGCTCAGTGAACATAAACCAGTTTCAAAATGGCTAAAGCTGGTTTAAGATAAACCTGGTTGAATGTAGTATCAGACTTAACTAATTTAGGTCAAACCAGTTTATGAAACGTGTGTTCCAGACTGATTCCTGTTTCAAGTTAAATCAGTCCCCCAGCATCCCAGCATGCTTTCCAGCTCCAGGCTGGGCTGTACTGTCTGGTCCAGAGAGCAGGGCTGGCCCCACCCCTCTGCTCCTTAGCTGAAGCTAAGTGAGGGCTGGCTGACAAGGGTGGGGGGGCAAGCCTGACTGGGGATGCACCCAGTCTACAGGAGGAAACTGCTCACCCAGGCAAATCCCATCTGGAGCCAGAGAGGGGAGTTAGACATCCCTTCCCCCACGCAAACTTACTGCTGCTTGCAACTGTGGACTGTAAATGCCAGAGGCACCTGTAAGAAAGAACTGGAAATGATGAGGAACTCTGCAGACTCCTGCTGCTGTAATTCTAGACTGCAAATCCCAGAGACCTCAGAGGCAGCAAGAAGGGGAAGTGAACAGATAACTAGAGAGGCATGCTGGAATGCTCCCTGGCTTCTGGCCTGAGCCACTGCAGGCATGTGGCTGCATTTCATGAATCTAAGGTGAATGTCTAATGACTTTTGTTTCAATTTAATCTGTGCAGTTTAGACTAACCTGCAAAGACTGTATCAATTCAGCCTCAGGCTTTTTTACTGTCTGTACTTAGCCCAGATGGCTGCCCAAAGATTCTCTCTCTTCCCTTAGGCCGCTTACTTGCCTGAAGCTAGCCCTTGGTCAGCTGCCTAGTCCAGATTGCAGGCCTTGCCTACTGCGCTTTTCCTCTTAAAGTAAGAAGGTCCCTTGACCTCTGTTACAGTTCCTAACTAGCCTTCTGATTTCAAAGATTTTAATGGAAGGGATACTGTAGTTGTGCTACAATGCCATATTGTACTTGAAGAGTTACATTTAGTATGAACATTAAGCACTGTTGCTTTGGGGATGAACTCTCTCAAGACAAGGGATTCTTTTAAATACATTATAAAACTATGTTCTGCTGTTTTTATGTCATTTGAGCATTAAAAAGTTCTCACATTAACAAATTTGACAAATGCAAAGCTGCTTTCTTTGAAACATATATTACAGATATAGTCCACAGTGGAAAGAAGCATCTTTGGAACATTTGAAAAAAATGGTTTATAAAACCACAAGCAATTTAAAAAATCAAGTTTTTATTGTATTGAATTACAGGAGGGTAATATAATTAACTCTTGTCAACATGGATTTATGGAAAACAGTTTCTGTAAAACTCATTTGATATTGGTTTTTTATGAGATTACAACTTTGGTTGATAAAAATAATAGATTTGGTTTAATATACTTAGACTTTTGTAAGGAGTTTGACTTGGTAGCACATGTTATTTTGATTAAGAAAGTAGACTATAAAAACACTATGTATGTTAATGTAGTCAGGTGTAAAGTTATTTATCTAGGAAGAAAAAACATAGGCTTTACTTAGAGTATCAGGCACTGTGACCTGTTGAATGAATGGCTCTGAAAAGGACATGAGGATTATAGTGGTAGTCCTATACATGACCTCTTAAGTTCCTATTTTTGCCTATACATTCTACATTATGGAATATAAATCAACATAATTAATACATTACATTGACAGTAAATATGCATTCACATAATTTTTAAACATTTATAATATAGAATTTCCTATTCATCTTTGAGTAAAAGATCACTATCTCATAACAGAAAATATGGAAAAACAAACACATTGGACTAAATTTATTCCTGTACAATTTCTGAAACAATTTATCACCGATAGAATTCAATTTTATCCTAAAGAGGTGTACAAAGTGTGATATTATTATACCAGTTGCAGACTGTATTCACTCCTCTGAATTTTTCCTAAAGAGTGTACAGCAAATTCTTCATCAAATTCTTCTGGAGTTCCTGGAGTGGTGCAGAGCAGTACAATAGCAAGGAAATTTGGCACCCAGGGCAAACTTGCAGGGGCAGCCTGCTCTCGCCCCACACACAGATCCGGGGTATACCTGTCCACTCATGCTTGCTCAGGAGTGCATGCAGCAGTGGGAGCCACCCTTCCCCCATTCCCATGCCCCTCCCCCTGCTATGTGCCCCCCCTCCCCCCAAAGTGAGCCTGGAGCATTGTAATAAGTGTTTCCCTATCATATATTAAGCCTGGATCAACCCATTTTGTTTCTCATTCATTTAAGGTGACTGTGGGGAAAATATTTTTAGAGTCTTGTCACATGGCACACTTAGCAAATGTTTTATTTACATCATAGAGGCCATGTCTACACGTGCATTTTACTGTCGTGTAGACTAATTAGCTGCAGAATAAACTGTCACTATCTACACGTGTAATGGTATTAGGCTGCAGTAAACAAATTAACACCTGTCAGAGGTAGTACTATCTTATGGCAGAGTAATTAACTGTGATTTAAACATGTGGATAAACATTAACGATAGGTATAAATTGTGCCCGGTCAGCCCAGGCAGCAGGGGGACAGACTCCTGCCTGCTACCTAGCCACATGGCTCTGCAGTTTTTGCACGTTCGTGCCCCAACCAGCCCCTCCATTGCCCAGATCCTCCACCTGGAGCCCAAGGCAGAGCAGGACAGGAGCTGCCATTGCATAAACTGTTCCACCCCAGTTCAAGTTGCTGCTGTCCTGGGTGTACATGTAGCTGCTGTGCCAGGGAGTAGTTTACTATGGCTGAAGCTGCTTTGGAGCTAATTGCTTCAAATTAATTGCACGTGTAGACACACCAAGTAATTATTACCATGCCCTATTAAAAGTTAGAATGCGTTCTGAGCAGTTGCACAGTAATGCTTACTACGATCTCTAAGTATAACATATGACATGATGAGGGACCACGCTGAAGCCAGTTCAAGACTCCAGTGCCGTGCTGGAGCTGAGACCAACAGTCAGATGACTGTTGCTGGTCCCAGCTCCAGCACTACATCAGAGCTGATTGTTGGTTCCAGCCCTGGACCACATTGGAGGTGGTTCAGAATTCCAGTGCAGTGGCAGAGCTGAGACCAACAAGCCACAAGCTGTGATAGTATTATCTCCATTGAGCAGTCAGATGATAACTGAACACCTATTACTTATTAAGATCGGGATATACTCCTCTGCTGAAAAGTCTTAATTTTGCTATACTATGATAATATTTAGCACATAGTTTACTGCTTCAACATATGGACACTCACATTTTAAGTGCAGTTATCATGTCCTAAGCATGACATGCAACAAAGTCTTTACATGAAAGGGCAAGCACCCTGGCAGAATGAGGGAGACAGCATGCATATACACACAGTCACTGGTTTTTGAATAATGCACACATTTACTGCAGGTCTTTCTGCCAGCTTTATACCAATATATGCCACAAGTAGAGGAAACAACAATCAGATGAATTCCCTTTTAAGTTGCAAACTTCTTGTGCTAATTGTAATCAATGGAGTGAAGTTGAAGTAATTTTAAGCTGATGTGTTATCAGGATCCTTAAAGAGCTTATTATGAACAAATAATATTATAAGATATGTATTTTTAAATTACTGCCAGCCAAGAACTAAATTAACACTTTTAGAAGTCTCACATGCACACACTCTGAGGCCATCATTTATGACCAATACCCCGCATGCAGCATTGGATTGGATTCCCTTTGAAAGCCATCAACATCATTCCTTACACATCTCAAGAGGTCAGGTTTCCATCTTCCCCAAAATGTCTTATACACTTCTAGCAACTCCATAATTTAGGGCACTCAAATGGAGCCAATAAGCTAATATGTCAGGCTACCTGACATAATTCAACACATTGTCAAACAGGGTCATTTCTGTTATGTTTCAATTAAATATTTAATACTATAGGCAGCTTACTTGATTATATAGGGTTTGCGACAGTTTGACCTAACCCAATAGAAATTGTTGGCTGGGCAATACATTAGTTGATTATCGAGAATCTTTTTCAAATGGGTAATAAAGGAACTTTATATAAAATGCCTGATTTATTCCTAGTTCAAGGCATTGTTGGACATACTATTGACTGCTTGTAGATGTGAGGGGGAAAAAAACAACAAATGACACTATTTTAAATTCAGCAAGCTCTTGTGCTGAGTCCAAAGCATGCCCAGAAGAGGCAGCACATTAGTTGCACCTGGCTTTCCCAACATCTGTATAGACTGGGCATTTCATTTAGTGGAGCTTTTTGGTGCTTTTATCTAATAGCTGGTTGAATCAGCTTCAGCTAAAAGTGCCAAAAGCTGAAGCGACCAATCTACACAGATGCTGCAGAGCTGATTTGAACTAACATGCTGCTACTTCTGGTAAAACATATTCTTTTTCCACATCTGTCAGCACCCAATATACCTATGCAATGCTAACTGGTCAGCCACAAAATCAGGCATCAGATTTAATCAATTTCACTAGAATTGTACCCTCAACCTCTTAATCTATCTTGGGTGTTAAGATGACAAAGGGCATGATTTGCACTCAATAGAGATCACCTCTCAGTTAAATGAGTAGAGAGAGGTAGTTAGCCATGTTAGCCTCTCTTAACCAGTTAGTCTCTAAGGCTAGGTACAGATTTTACACTTATAGTGCAGTAAAAATTTCACAGTTGTAACAGAACAGACATTCGTGGCACATACAGTGCTTATAAATGGTGTATCCCACTCTAAGTTAACCCTGGAAGGATTTGGCATCAGACTAAAGCACTTAAGATAGAGAGCTTTGTCAAATGTCTGTACCACATCCTGTCACTAGTCAAGATAGGTCATATTTTCCTGGGGGCACCTTGCTGGATGGCTTTCTAGCCTCAGCCAGTGCTCGTCTGTTCTGGGTGAGCATTAGCCCAGACCTGTTTCTGGGCTGTCACAGAAAGGAGACAGAAAAGGCAATTATAAAAGCAGTTACAGTGAAAAAGACTTGTTCCAAGTTTGAACAATTTTGTCAAAATCTACATTTTCCCCAGGGTTGGACCTTGGTCAATTCCACTGGCAAAAGGCATGGATTTCTGCCCTTGATCAAATTTATAAATAGAAAATGAGCACTGGTAGTTTCACATGCTTGTAGTGCTGAATTGCTTTGGGAGAGTTCCAGAATTGAAATTCTGTCATGGCCACATATACATCCACAATCACCTTCTCTGCAACCTAAACTTGAAAATAACATGAAACAAAATATGTGTGTACCAAGATAAACAACCCCACAACAAACTAGCTGTCAGAACATTAATGGTACTACTGTCATGTAATAACATAGTGCTATAATTGCTTCCTGCTACATACTATGGTTACATTTAATGTGGCTAGTTTCAATGCAGCTCTTCATGAGGGAAAAAAATGATTATATATGCCGCACCTCTTTGACACATAAGAGTCAGTATAAGCTGTATACATAATTTAAATGTAAAGGTTCGCTATTAAAACAAAATCAGAATTTGCCAACAGGTACTGCTGCTATTCCTATTGTAATTACATTCAGTGCTATTCAAAGAAACAGCTTGACATCACTTGATTATGATTGAGCAAGACTAAAGAGAATTTGATTATACTTTCATACTGCTTGTATTTCCCACTGTCAGAGCCTGCTTTTAAAGCTCATAGGTTTCTCATTTAGAGGACAAATCATCTCAGATTTCCTGTTAAAGTTGTAAGTTCTGGCCCTGTTGCTTGAGAAGGTAGCCATAAAAAGTAAGCTGAAATAGATAGAAATAGAACACTAACACTGAAATTTGATGTTCATCTCCAGAAATTATCTGTTTTTGTGAAAAATGTAGTGGTTGGTCTCTCAGTGTTGGGGAAGACATGAGATCAGTTATGGTTGTGGAGGCCTCTGCTTCATAAGGTAGACAACAAAGGATTCCCATACAATAGCTCGCCCTCTGTACAAGTTCCTTTTACAGCTTTGGTTAAAAAACATACTAATACTAAAAAAGAAAGTCATTTAGAAAACATATTGCCAATTAAACATCAGCAAATTTAGCTGATCTTCACTTCAGAGGTTGCATCTATGTGAGACACTTTATTACACAGTAGCATAGTTTACAGTGCAGTAAGTGTGTGTGTCTACACGTGCATGTGCTTACTGCGCAATAAAAATCACTACTCATGAGTAAATTTGCTACCTGCAAATGCAAATAGCAAATTTACTTGTGAGTAATTACTACACAGTAGTTACTACACAGTAACGCACATGTAAACACTAACTGGGAGCAAATCTGGGAGCCTCACCACTAGGGGGCCAGGCTTACTGCAGCTCCAGGGACACGGGGCTGGAACCCTCTCTTGCCCCAGGGCTGGGCCAGCTCTCTGACAACCCCAGCTTCAGACCTTTAAAAGTCTGCAGGCACAGTGAGACCTGGGGTACATAGAGGGAGCCTGATGCCACACCAGGCCACTGTATCCAGCTGCACAGCTTCCAGACCAGTTGTGCTAGCCTACCTGAACCCTGGCACCACTGCCTGGCACCGCAGTGCTGTGTGGCTGTCCAGGCCTTCAGGGTGCTAGAGGCAGCTCCTGGCCACCCAGGCCAGCTCCAGCTGCCTGCAGCCACCCCAGTAGCCTGGCCAGAGCCTGAAGGTGCTGTGGGGCATGGCCCAATGACATGGCTGCCAGTCCCATGCCATGTGCCTGTGCTGGGTGCTGCAGGCAGCTGTCCAGGCCTGGCAACATGGGGACAGCTGTGCAGAGACCCAGAGAGCCAGCGTGGGATCCCCAATGGCCTCATTGCCAATGCCACACCCTGCCACCTGGGGCCACAACTGGTCACAGGAGAAGACTGGCAACCTGTTGGCGCTGTTGGGTGAGGTGGAGGTGCAGTAGCAGTTTTCATGGGGTGGGTGCTTCAATGCCCATGTCTATGAGGGGCTGTCAGGCCAGATGTGGGAGCACAGGCATGACCAGTCAGTGCAGCAGTGCCACATAAAGGTCAAGGCCTTGTGGGCACAGTGGGCCACCATCACCAACCACAACTGTCAGTCTGGCAGTGACCACAAAACCATGCCCTTTATTGTGGTAGCTGCTGGATATCCTTATGCTCCAGGACCCAGGCTGCAGCCATTCTGTGTGCAGGAGCATAGGTGGCCTGCCTGACTCCCACTCTGGCTTGGCACACACAGTGATGTTTCACTGGGGGAAGGCCCCTTGGGATGCCATCACCCCATCCCACCGAGCTCCCTGTCCATAGTTTCCATGAGCAGCTTGGAGAGCCCAGGCCAGCACCTGCTCTGACAGGTCTGAAGCCTCAGCCCCAGTCATGAGGTGTGGCTGCTCATGACACCACTGGTCACCAGCAGCACCAGATCCTCCTGGACGAGGGAGTGAAATGTACTCTGTCCAAGTTTGCAGATGACAGAAAGCTATGGGGGGAAGTGGAAACGCCGGAGGGCAGGGAACAGCTGCAAGCAGACCTGGACAGGTTAGACAAGTGGGCAGAAAAAAACAGAATGCAGTTCAACAAGGAGAAATGCAAAGTGCTGCACCTAGGGAGGAAAAATGTCCAGAACACCTACAGACTAGGGAATGACCTGCTGGGTGGCACGGAAGTGGAAAGGGATCTTGGAGTCCTAGTGGACTCCAAGATGAACATGAGTCGGCAGTGTGACAAAGCCATCAGAAAAGCCAATGGCACTTTATCGTGCATCAGCAGATGCATGACGAATAGATCCAAGGAGGTGATACTTCCCCTCTATCGGGC
>NW_005842185.1:0-25683 GCF_000455745.1 Alligator sinensis | reverse complement strand
ACTCTTTCCTGCCTATGCAGGGGGTCGGACTCGATGATCTATTGAGGTCCTTTCCGACCCTAACATCTATGAATCTATGAATCTCCCTGGGGTGGGCCCTGGTTGCACACCCCCATGACATGCTCTTCCATTCGATGAGTCCACCCTGAGCCACACGCCACAGCCAGGACTGACCAGTGCCATTGGGCATGCTAGCCCTGGCCATGTGGTAAGCCCTGTAATTTGGGGCTTACCCTCCCTGCCCCTGCCCTTCCCCTTGGTGCTGCCCCTTCCCCCACCTCCCTGCCCAGTCTGGCCACACAACCCTGGCCCCTGGGTCCCTCCCCGTCCCCACAGTATGTCAGGATGCTGTTGTTGGGGAGGGAGCGGGGAAGGGCTCTGGTGTTGGGGATGGAGGGAGGACAGGCTCTGTTGCTAGGAAGGGAGGGTGGAAGGGGGGGGTCTGTTTGTTGTGAGGGCAATAAAGTGGTTTCATGAGAACTGTCTGCAGTAAGCATGGTGTTGGGGGTGGTCAGCGGGGTAAGGGGAGGTCCGTGGGTGGCTGTCTAGGCAGGTTATAGTGGGGACTGCAGGAGGAGGTGGTTGGCCAGAGCTTCTCACACCTGGTGCTCTGGACCCTGCAGGTGGGTGTGAGGCTCACCTGGGGCTTCAGCAGCGTAGGCCTGCTGAGACCAGCAGCATGGCAAGCAGGAGCCCGGGCTGTGGGTGTTGCAACCACGGTACAGGGAGGCAGAGGCTGCAGTTAGAGAAATGATGCATGCTAGCCTCGACCTCTGCATGTTGCTCCAGACCAGAAAAGCAGTGACCAGAGAGTGGGGCAGCCTTTTAAAAATGTCTGCCAGCTGCTGGCAGGTGCAGCTAGAGACTTGAGCTCCCCTGGGGGTGGCAGGGGCCCATTGCATGGCACCTGAAAGTGGCAGCAGTTTGCTGGAGCAGCAAATCTGCTCTCATGTCCCTGTATGTATAGACGTCTGCCTGGGAGCATTTACTCGTGAGTAGTTGACTTGCAAGTAGGCTGATCCCAGATCAAATGCTTGTGTGGATATGCCCAGGAACAGGAGGTTTGAAGGTAGGATGGAACATTCTAAAGATTCCTGTCAGAATCAGCCCTTAGTGTTTTACATAAAACACTCAGTTAGTCTTAGACAGTCCCCAAGCATCATCTTACATACGCTACACAAAATCTTCAGGCTAGATGCCTGAAAAGGCCTGCATGAAGTGGGGTAAACCATTTTAAAGAACATCTTCTGTTTCTTTTTCCTGTGCCAACTGTTCACAAAAAAGGATGGTTTCCTCAAAGCTGTTCCTTATGCATGATGATTCATCAGATTACTCGTCCAAATAAGTGACAGTTAATCTGTACATTGATCAGTATGATTATGCATTATTCTCTACATATGATTGGCCACCCAAACTAGATATTAAGTCCAATTGGCTGAGTGAACAGTGAACCAAGAATGTAATGCCTATGTCCATGCAGAAAAAAGGCCTTGCACACATAGCAGTGCTCAACCATTTGTCTGCAACTAGAAACCAGAAATCTTAATGTCCTTAGAAAATGAACTTAAAGGGGCACTAATACAGCTGTGCAGGAATCAAACTGCATCAGGTAATATACTTACATGTAACATGTCAGCAAAAGCATTTTCTTATTCTTTGATTGTGTCAACTGCAGTCATTGTGGTAGAATGGGCTTGCTAATGTTTGGAGGATCAAAATATTTTTCAAGTACACCCAAGAAAACCAAGGCCACTTCTTTACCTGTGTGGCTGCCCTTCAACTTTGATTAACCAGCTATTAAACATCCTGCTTGGCAACTGCCTAGAAAGGGGGGAATGAAGGTGATTTTAAACTAGCTTTACTCTCTCTATTCCTGGCTATGGCAGTTTATTGAATCTTTCCCAGAGACAAAGGATCACCAAGCAAGGTTCCCTCTAAGGTGCGAGTGTGCACGGCCGCATACAACTAAAAGTGTGGCTGCCGCGCACAGCCTTTTCAAGGCTGCACACCAGGAGAGGTGGGAGTGGGAGCCTGGCATGGGCTCCGCCGGCTCTGGGGAAGTGCTCCACTCTCCCACATCAGGGCCAGGGTGTGAAGCACTTCCCCGGAGCCGGCGGAGCCCATGCCAGCCTCCATCCCTGCCTTGCCTCACCTCAGGGGGGAGCCAATGCCTGCCCCAAGTGAAGTTCTGCCAGCTCCGGGACACTGCTTCACTCCCCTGCATGGCCTCAGGGGTCATGTCCCGCAGTGTCCAGGAGCCAGCTGAGCTGCACTCAGGGCGGCTCCTCCCTGATGTGAGGCAAGGCAGGGATGGAGGCTGGGGCGAGGGGGCTGGTTCGGGCTCTACTGGCTCCGGGGAAGTGCTCCACTCCCCAGCCTTGATGTGGGGGAGCGGAGCACTTCCCTGGATCAGCGGAGCCCGCGCCAGCCCCTGGCTCCAGCCCCCGGCTCCCGGCTCCGGCCCCTGGCCCCAGCCCCCTTTGATAAGTGTCAAGTGTCACATGCCAGACCGAGGCAGCGCACTCACGGACCGAGGTGGTATGCTTACAGACCAAGGCAGCATGCTCATGGACCGCTACTCCTTAGAGGGAACATTGTCACCAAAGGATAAGGATGCTTGGGTCAATGCACTTTCTACTGTACGTACACCAAACGGTCAGGTAGGCACAATTACAGTGTTTCTGTGCTATGCAAGCTTTCACTGACAAAAATAATCTCAGGACCCAGACCTCCCCTTTATCCCTTTGTGCTGTCTGGGAAGGACTCAAGCTCTGGCCTATGATTTAAGATATTGAGAAAATCCTTGGAAAAGCCCAGACATCATGCATCTATTAATGATTTTCCAGTAACTGCAGTCCTTTTAAAAAGTATTCCAGAACTCATGACTACAAATAGCAGAATATTTTTCCACACATTGGAGTAGCATCCCACTAGGCTGTAAAAAATACCACAAAAATATTTTGCATGGTTTGGGCATCATACAGGTTTGTGCAGGATTAATTTCTGTTGGGGTGAAAATTCAGTGTTTGAGGTCACTTCTGATGGAAAGTGATAATACCTCATTTTTTATTAAGTGAGAACACTGAATACTGAAATTTAGCTCATCAGAAAGAAAGATTCGTATGAATTTTAAAACAATTTGGTCCTCTGCTTGCTGGCCCACACAAGTTATTAAATTTTTCCTGTTGCATATTATACATTTGAGTACTGCATTGCTTCTTATCTGGGCCCAATGCTCTGGTACTATCCTTCAGTAATACAAAATGTTGAGTAGTATTCTGAAGATACTTTGGTTTAAAACATCAGTGCTACAACCTGACCCAGTCCTTCTCTCTCTGGACAAGAAACAGTCTTTTAGGCCATTTGTACATGCCACAAATTGTCCTTTAAAGCAGCTTAATGCCCTTTTGCACCACTTTAATGGTGCAGCTGTTTACACATGTCAGCGGTGTAATTTGCTTTAATGGCGCAGCTGTTTACATGTATTGGTGGCATAATGCACATTACATGACTTTGGGATGCAGCAAAATAAAACATGTCTGAGGTGTTTTAGTTTGCTACCTTATAGCCACTGAGGGAAGCACTGAGCCCCGTGCAACTCAGGGAGTGTACAGGTAGCCCGTGCAGGCAGCTCAGAACCAGCCTGTGCAGGCATGTTCCACTGAAGGAAAAAAAAAATGGCGAGCATGATCCTCCCCCACTTTCCCCCCAGAGCCTGCCTGCCTGCCTGAGCTGCGTGGGGGCCTGGTGCTCCTCTCCATGGCTGTGGTGCCCCCCAGGATTACTCGGGCTGGTTGCCTGTAGACAGGTGCTGCCTGGGGGGTGTCGCTGCTGCTCTGGAGGAAAGTATCAGCCCCCCTCTCCCCCTGCCCCACAGCTCAGGGACCACTCAGCCTGCTGGCAGCTCATCTGCACCTTCCTGCCATCGGAGAGCCATGTAAGGATTGGATCCAACCCTTGTGTACACAGCATGGGGGTTTACTTCACTCTAAATTGAAGCAGTGTTTTTAAAAATCCACCACTTCAATTTAGGGAGTATTAAACCGAAGTAAACCCCCATGGTGTGTACATACGGCCTTCTAGACCAGCTGGGACTGGGGCTTACAATCAGATGCAGACCTTGCATCTACTATTTTCCTTGGATATGGGGCTTCGCAACCCTGAATATCTTAAAACCACATGATCAGCAGCTCGGTCCTACCAGGGCTAATCTTATATATTCCGTCAGAGTTCTAACGTGCTGGGGACATTCTGAGCATCTTGTTTAACCCCTTCCAGGATAAAATAGGCTTAAAAAAGACATTTCTCAGCCAGTCACTTTGGGTATATGCAGATGTTACACTTAGATTGAATGAACTAGGGTTAGGTCAATCTAAGTGATTTGTACATACATTCATGGAAGTTAGAGTAGGCAAAAAAATGGTTGGTCCAGTCTAACTTAATTCACCTGAGGAGGTACACTAAGTTGGATCTGGAACAGGTTAGCCTAATCTACCAAACATCTGTACACATTTGGAATACAGCCCTGTGACTAAGAAAGCCCTGCCACTCACCCTAGCTCCTGGACCATGCTTCTCCTCCTCCCACACCACCCTGACCAGGTTATTTTTAGTTCCCTGACCCAACTCACCTCCACTCTGGACAGACAACCTGCCCCCACGAATCCTCCAACTCCTCCCATGGACCCTCTAGAGCCTCCACCCCATCCCTCCCACCCCTCCTCCACACTCTGATTTACTTAAACCATATTCCTGGCATGGCTACTGGCACTGGTAAACATCTTCACAAGCAGAACAAGATCTACGATCACATGGCTTAAAGTAAGCTGTGTGATTGTAGATAGAGTCCTAGGAACATCTGCATGTACACTTTTACTCTTGAAAATACTAGAGGATTACAGACAGTATAAAAACAGTCCTTAAACAAATCTCACCTCAGTCTGTTCTATCTCCTTCAGTTAGTAGTTTAGGTAATACAGACACATTGTCCCCATTTTTCTGTATCACTATCCTGTATTCTTGCATATCGCAGTAGTGGTCTTAGAAGAGATCTCCCCCAATCCTTTCAATTCCTTGGCCTTGGTACATTCCTGGGGTATGTACCCCAGCTGAAAACTGCAGCCACTGTCCCAGGCTAGCAGCTGAGAGAAGCAGTCAGGACATGGACAACTGATATACTTTGTTTTTGTTTACATTAGTTTATTTATAGATTTAAATTGCACCTGCAATAGGAGTGGACAGACATACAGCTCTTCTGGGGTAATCATATGCAGTAGGCAATTATTACAGCTCCTTATCACTAGATACAAATCAGGATGAGACAAAATTAAAAAAAAGGAGTTTGCAATTTGGGACAGATATCTCTTTCTCCAGTTAGTTCCACTTAGTGTAACTCAAGGGAGAGTGGACACATTTTGGAGGTGTGCTTTGTGCTTTCCTCATTACCTGGAGCCAACTAATTTAAGCACAGGCACGGCTTCAGAGCTGCTATAAGTCCTGTTATCTTCCAACTGTCTCCTAGGAGTTCTAAACACCAGCCAGTAGTTTACTCTCAGAAAGGAATTAATAATTATTCTGTCAATTTAGATTCCCAACCCTTGTGTATTGCTTAAGCAGCACAAAGAGAAGCATCTGGCTCGCTAAGTTTTGCTTATTGAATAAAATGATTCTAAGGAGAATCCAAAGACTTATTATTAGTATCATGCAGTTGTGACTGTCACAATAGATAGCAGTAAAGAGAAAAGAATTGCAGAGTAGTTTCAAAAACTCTTACTTTAAAGCAGGTTTGTTCTAGGAGGATTCATCCTGCCTTACTAAAACTAGGGCACATCTACACATGATGCTACATAGCTGTAGTGATGTGCTATGGTGACTTAGCATCCACAGGTATCTACATGTAACCAGCAGCTACTTCACCATAGCAGCACAAAGCCATGGCAAATTAGCTGCTAAAAATAACCATGCACCATGTGTACAGTGCAGTATGGATGGTTACTACATCATGTTTAGTACTTCCAAAAGGTAGTACTAAAGTACAGCACTGTAATGACACCACCATAGGGAACATGTAGACGTACTCCTTGTTCCCTAAATCCTAGGCCCCGATTGCTGCCTCCTTTATATGATGCACCTTGGAGCCCTAAGGGGACATCTAACAGGGGTGAGACTAGAAAAAAATGAATCTTGTGACTTTGCTTAAAAAGTTAAACATGCAAAAGGGAAAATTTGGGAAACAAGGTAAGAAAAATGCTACTTTAAGCATGTGGTAACAGGAGCCATAAACATTCTTAGAAGTATGCTAAATTTGGGGAAAATATATGCACTGGGGCTCTTTGGGGTCTGTTTTGTTCTGTTTAAAGCGGCTATTTATACTCTTACTAGGTGTGTTTAAAGCTTTTCATTGTTCTTACTCCACTGTGGAATGTTAAAGTTCTGATTATATTTTATTCTGTGTCTTGATAAAGATTTGCTAGGTGAACTCAGCATTGGAAACCACAAAAAACATTGCTATTATGCTAGCTGTAACAAATCTAGTCAGTCTGCGTGCTTATGCACATGCAGAGCAGACATTTCCGAAGGCACTGTAACTTTTGCACTTTACTTTAAGTGCTTTAGGTACAGTGCCTTAAAACTTAATAGATGTTCCAAGCTTGGTGCATGTGTCATGCCTTGCTGTAGTTCTGTAGAGTAGGCAGAGGGTGCCAGATGCTGCACAATGCAGCCTGAGGCTGTCGGGAAGCCCTAATTAAATACAATACAGCAGCACTACCATAGTTCGCCTTACATTTGAAACATAAAATGAGGTTTAATTAAGGCAACTTCCACCATTTTAAAAGCAGTCTAAAATTGCCTCTGGGTATTAAATTATGACTTTAGAATGCTTTAAATGGCAAACATTTTCACATGTATGGGCATCCTCTGATTCTTTTTGTCAGTAATACAAATGACAATATTACAGCAGGGAAAGAGACCATTTGGACAATTGCCTTGTCTAGAAAAGATAAGGTTTAGCCTTCTATCTTCTGATTAGCTGTTAACATTTTGAAAGACCCAGTTATGATTTCTTGAAGACTAGGGTAAATCCATTGCTTTAACTAAAGTTACACCTGGTCAGCAATGAGTGGGAAATAATGGTCCTGTCTTCAGAAAATTTCTAAGACACCACATACATACTGCAGATGAAAAGCCAAATCTTAAAACTTCCATAAATTAACAATCTTAAAGCAAAATCTTTTTTCAGTCAGTCTTTTTGTTTTGATATGCTTTGTTTTTATGGTGGTCTTTTTACTATAATTACTTTATTTCCCAAACGTCAAGTTGTTTAAAAAATGAAGTTTTCATATTGAAAGTATCAGAATGGATCATTCCCACAATTTCAAGAACTCGTTCCCAAATTTTTTAGGAGTGAGAAATTAACTGACATTGATTATTCCTTACAGTTTCAAAGTTGCTGAATTAGCATTTTCTTATGAAAGCTGTTTTGTTGACATGTTTCCATCCAGCTCTTCTACTGAGAGAGGCTGGCATGGGAAAGGTCGTTTGGAGTCAAAGCTTGTAATCTTCAAAGAGAAACTCTTTCTTTTTTCTCTAGACCAGTGAAAACATTGAGAAATCTCTAGCCTATACCTTTCCCAGCTCTTACTCTGGTTTTAATACAGCCAGTAATTTGGCCTGAGTTCACACCTATATAAATAGTCACTTTGATTTTTCTATCCTATCTACATTACGCTTTTATTTTACATTTCTTAAATTTTAAAAGGTGTATGAATAGCCTCATGAATTAGAATCATAGTAATCAGTGCATTTGCAAGGACACCAGGTCCAGTTCATAAAAGTATGTCTCTTCTCTTATAACATGCATATTCCACATGGCTTGGATAGATAATAATTATACCAAGTTCACAATTTCTTGTTATATGTCAAATGTATTTAACTTTCTGTGAATAAAAAACAAGCTGTATTATATATTTGCTATTTTTATTCAAACAAGTCCTTCCATTTCTGATAATAACAAAGAATCTGTTTTACCCCTTGTTTCTTCTTAGCCACTCTCCTGTGACATTATGCAATGCATGCATAATAAGTGGCTAGCCATTTTATCTTCTGTACTTTATTTCTAATCTTCATTATAGTAGCTGGCTTGACATCCTGATCATTTTATAAACTAGCTGGTTTCTGATTTGAATTACACTGCAAAAGAAATTCAAATAAAAATCTACAAAAAAGTAACAGAAAAACTGAGTATGACCGTGGGGCATATATTACAAAATAATGACTGCACTAAATCACACTATTGTGTATTGAATAGTTTCCTGAGAAGGGTTAAAGGTCTGGAATCTTCTTAGTTTTTGTGTAGAAAAAATAAGAGGGATTCTGATTCCAGTATTGCAGGAGAAAACTATGAGCCCTGGGTAGCATTTACTATATCATTTTAATTATACAATGACAAAGGTTTAGCCATCAGTTATTACCTTCCTCTGTAAATGAAGTCTCATGCAGTATGACTTCAAATTCTCGGCTGAAATTCTGTGTCTTACATTGGAGTGTCAGCTTTAACATCCAGAGACTGAAATTAGCATACAGACATAGTGCTTAAGGCTGTTGATCATGTCAAAATGGAGTGATGAGTATATACAGGGAACATAATTATCCAATGCTGCACCTGAAATGAAATTTTTCATTGTATAAACATATTGGCAGGATAATCGCAGTATCAAGAGTCTAAAAAGACTTAAACATCCTACTAGTTAATCAAATGAACAATTAGAATATAATTAATTTAATTAATGATTACAAGATAAAAAGAGTTTGGAGTTTAAGGCTAAGTACAAATATTCAAAAAGCCCGAGGCTGAATCAATTCAATCTTTGCAGGTTAGTCTAAGCTGTGTAGATTGAATTGATAAGGAAGGGAACAGACATTCACTTTTGATGTCGGAAATGCAGCCACATGTTTGCAGAGGCCCAGGCCAGAGGCTGGAAGGTGCTAGAGCATGCCTTCCTGCTCAGCTGGTGCAGACAGCTTGGACCAAGGCTAGCCAGTCTACCCTGTGGGGGGAGGGAGGGGAGGGTTGGGGGAGGTGCAAAGCATCCTGATATGCTGGGGGACTGTGAGTTAACTTGGATCTGGATGGGATCTGAGACAGAAGTTCAATAAAGAGATTTAACCTAAATCAGTTAAATCTGATACTACATCCATCTGGTTTTATCTTAAACTAGTAGTCCTTTTTTTAAATACATAGGGGGTAAAAAGAAGGTGCCAAATAATGTGGGGCCTCTGCAGGACATGTGTGGTAATCTGGTGGTAGCACCAGATGACAAAGCTAATTTCTTTAACAGATTCTTTGCTTCCATTTTTCTGAGCAGGGACAGGGACATCCCCCGCACTGGGATTCCAGACGGACCCAGGGGAAGTACAGCCAGGCCCAGGGTCAGTGAAGACCTAGTCAGGGAACTTCTAGAGGGACTAGATGTGTTCAAATCAGCAGGTCCTGATGATCTCCACCCCAGAGTGCTTAGGGAACTGGCAGAGGTCATTGCAGGACCCCTGGCACAGCTTTATGAACACTTGTGGTGCTCTGGTGAGGTGCCTGATGACTGGAAAAGGGCCAATGTGATCCCCATTTTCAAAAAAGGGAGGAAAGGGGACACAGGAAACTATAGGCGCATTGGTCTTACCTCGGTCCTGGGGAAGCTCTTTGAGAAAATTATCCAGGAGCACATCTGCAAGGGACCAGCAGGGGAGTTTATATTTAAGGGCAATCAACATGGGTTCATTAGAGGCAGGTCCTGTCAGACCAACGTGGTGGTCTTCTATGACCAGGTCACAAAAGCCTTGGATGCAGGTGTTGCGGTGGACGTAGTTTTCCTGGAGTTTAGGAAGGCTTTCAACACTATCTCTCACCCGATCCTCATTAAAAAATTAGGCTTCTGTGGTGTTGACACCTACACAGTCAGATGGGTCGCAAATTGGCTGGAGGGAGAGAGTGGTGGTGGACGGGTCATTTTCGACCTGGAGAGATGTGGGCAGTGGGGTTCCCCAGGGCTCGGTCCTTGGGCCTGCACTGTTCAATATCTTCATGAGCGATTTGGCCGAGGGGGTGAAAAGCAGCTTGTTCAGGTTCACAGATGACACTAAGATGTGGGTAGAAGTGAGCACACTAGAAGAGAGGGACAGGTTACAACTAGATCTCGACAGGTTACAGAGGTGGGCGGATGAGAAAAGGATGGGTTTCAATACAGACAAGAGCAAGGTGTTGCACCTGGTGGGGAAGAACCGGCAGCATACCTACAGGCTGGAGAGCTCCCTTCTTGTCAGCACAGGCAGAAAAGGATCTTGGAATCACTGTTGATTCCAAGATGAACATGGGCCGCCAATGTGGGGACATGGTCAGTAAGGCTAACCGCACTTTGTCATATATCCACAGATGCATCATGAGCAGGTCCAAGGAGGTGATCCTCCCCCTCTATGCGACATTGGTCAGGCCACAGTTGGAGTACTGTGTCCAGTTCTGGGTGCCACACTTCAGGAGGGATATGGACAGCATCGAGAGGGTCCAGAGGAGGGCCACTCACATGATTAGGGGGCAGCAGGGCAGGCCCTACGAGGAGAGGCTGTGGGACCTGAACCTGTTCAGCCTCCACAAGAGAAGGCTGAGAGAGGATCTGGTGGCCGCCTATAAACTTGCCAAGGGGGCCAGCAGGCAATAGGAGAATCCTTGTTCCCCCGAGCACTACCGGGGGTAACAAGGAACAACGGCCATAAGTTGACTGAGAGTAGATTCAGTCATCACTACTTCACTTCACTATCAGGAGGCACTACTTCACTGTCAGGGTGGCTAGGAGCTGGAACCAACTTCCAAGGGAAGTGGTGCTTGCCCCTACCCTGGGGGTCTTCAAAAGGAGGCTAGACAGTCACCTAGCTGGGGTCATTTGACCCCAGCATCCTTTCCTGCCCATGGCAGGGGGTCGGACTAGATGATCTGCTTACGTCCCTTCCAACCCTACCAACTATGAAACTATGAAACCAGTTTGGGCCATTTTGAGAGCAGTTTATGTGCAGTGAACTTCTGTTATGTTGCAGACTTGAATCAGTTTCCCAGCAGTTATACCAGTTTATATGTAACTTCTGTTCCTAGCCTAACAGTGAACTTTTTAAATTTTTTACATGGGGGGAAAAGAGAGAAGAGAGAGTGTTTTCTTATATTTAAGCCCAGGAAATTCAATGGAGATAAAAACACAGGATTGGGATTTCCTTGAAGATATAGGAATAGGATTATTTAAGTGTATTCTGAAGCAACCAAAAGGAAGAAATCAGTAATGAGAGTGTAAAGTTTGAGCAAGTTCTAAACAATGGAAGAATATAATGTGGTAACCTTGTGACCTCTCGTGAGACTTGCTGGGGAGAAAATGATATGTATCCTGGATCATTCAGTAGAACAGCTTCATTAATACTTTGAAGTTTGAGTGCACACTTAGCAAAATTTGCAGAGAACACCGAATTGGCTGGAGTAGTAGATACTTTGAAGGTCACAACTAGGATCCACAATGACGTTGACAAACTAGAGAAATGGTCCAAAATCAATCCATTGAAATTCAGCAAGAACAGATATGAAGTCCTTCACTTGAAATAGAACAATCACATATGGAAATACAAGAATGGAAGAACTGTCTGGTCTACATTACTGCAGAAAAGAACCAGGGGAGAGTGAGGAATCACAGTGTCACTGTAAATCAAGGGAAGTTATTCTTCTACTCTATTTAGTATTGGTTAGGCCTAACCATGAGTACTGTGTCAAGTCTGGGCCTCTCATTTCAAAAAAGGTATGGACAAATTGGAAAGCACCCAGCAGAGAGCAGTAAAAAATATTAGAGGCTTGGAAAACATGGTTTTATGAGGACTAGCTGAAAGAACTGGAGTTACTTAGTTTGGAGAAAAGATGACCAAGGTGGTTTTGACAACAATCTTCATTGTGGTTGCAGGGGACAGAACAAGGAACAATGGCTACATCTATACATGTGCTTTATTGCAGTGTAGGCTAATTAGCTGAGGGATAAAGTGTCACTGTCTACATGTGCAATGGTATTAGGCTGCAATAAACTAATTTACACTGCTGCAAGATAATACTATCGGGGACAGTATTATTTTACAGCAGAATAATGAACTATGGTTAAACATACATGTAGATGCTCACTTAGGGCATAAATTGCAAATGGCCAGCCCAGCCAACAGAGGGCCAGACTCCTGCCAGTCACCTACCCACATGGCTCTGCACTTGCAGCACCCTCATGCTCTAGTCAGCCCCTCCACTGCCCAATGCTGCCATCTGGACCCCAGGGCAGGGTAGGGCAGGACCGATTCTGGTGTCCACTTCTCTGCTCCAGCTCAAAATGTTGCTGTCCTGGGTGCATGTATAGGTGCTGCACTAGTTTACTCTGGCTCAAACTGCTCTGGAGTTTATTGTTTTGACTCAATTTCATGTGTAGATGCACCTAATGTTCTTAAACTGCAGTAGAATAAATTTACATTGGGCATGAGGAGGAACTTTCTCCCTATGAGGAGGGTAGTTTAGCATTGGACCAGGCCAGCTCCATTCTTGGACTTTTTTTAAGTCCACATTAGACAAACACTTGACTAGGAAGGTTTAGTAAGGGATGATCCTGTCTTGAGCAGGAGGTTTGACTAGCAAACCTTTCAAGCCCTAGTCCTCTATGATTCTATGGTTTTAAGTGGAGCTTCACCATAATCAGAATGTATATGAGCATGACAATGCCTTAAATTGTGTGGAGTTTCACAAATCCTTGATCATCCCCTCTCTCCACCAAAGCAGAATCATTCTCTACAGTAAGTTTGTTATCATTTGGCATGGTCTGGTTTTAAAATATCTTAGCAATGAGTTTTTTTAAGGTTTTCCTTTAAAAACTATTCTATTGTCAATTACTGTGTGTAAAATGTATTCAGACATTCAGTCTGAATTTTCCCTTTTGAGATTCCATTCCTTTCTGCCTAATTCTTCCCATTTGTATTCCCATTTTACCAGTGTTTCTCTCCTGTCGAGGAATTTACACTTATGAAATAGTTGTAGGTTCTGTCCTCCCACTCCTCTCCCAAAGAGCCCTTTGTCTGCTCTAAAACCAAGCTCAAATGTTTTCATGCTTCTCAGTCTCTCTAAATTCCAAATGTTTTTTTGCTTTTTTCCTTTTCTTTCATCCCTCTAATCATTCTGTAATGTAGGCTCAAGTTTTCAAGGGTACCTAATTCACAAGTCTGGGCAGTTAAGGTGAAAATGTCTTGTGATATATAAATGTAGAAACAACAAAATAAAAAAGGGATTTCTGCTTTCTGATATACAATGTGATGCCTGTGCACATTATGCCCAAAATTGTAGTAGTCTTCTTTGCTGCCATACATTTGTTGAGCCTACTAAATTCTCTCATATGTGCCTTACAGACTCACTGCATTCAGCTGTCTCCTTTCCATTGTGCATGTGCCATTTGGACAATTTTTCTTCTTCTTTGTTGCATTTAGCCTGTATTTTCCAAACAGAGTGTCATTTTGCTATTTCCTATCTTTGACTCTAATTTCTCTGGGGTGCCTTTATATTTGTCTGCTCCCCCTGCTGTTTGCAGTTCCTTCCAATTTAGTATCCTTGGCATATTTCTTTCATCTTGTGTTTCTCTCCTCTTACAGAACACTAAGCAGAATAGACAGTGCACCAGGCACAGTGGGACATTGTTAGCTTGTCATCCCCTCTGCTGTTTTCATCTTTCTTTGGATACAACTTCTTTTAGATATCATTAGATCCTTCAACCAGTTTTCAGCCCAGATCGTTCTATCCAAGCCAAGTTTAATAATTTGTTAAAGTAATATTTTATGAGACAGCATTAAGTGCTTTGCTATAATCAAGATAAAATATTTCTCCTTATTAATATGGAGTGCTTTAACAATATAAGGAAGAAATAGGTAGTATAGGGAAGGGGGGTAGTGTTCACATTCCCTCTGGGTGCAAAGAATTAGCCAGCTGAAAAACAAGGAGTAAAGTCTGCAACTCGCATTGTCCCCTTGCAACAGGGAGACGCAAGAAGTAAAGGTCAGCTCTCTTGTCTTTCATCTTTGCCAACAGTTCTCAACCTTATTAGGCTCAAAGCTTCCCTTTTTAGGCTCAAGGCACTCCTCAGAAAATGCCAGCTTTTAACTTTCACTCATTTATTGACAGTGGAAAAATAATCAAGCATTTTTTCTGTTGCAAAGAACTCAACAAAGACCACAAGAGGTTAGCATATTTATGACACTATGGATTCCTAATTGAAATCTCTGGGGTTTTCTGCCTTACATTTTGGGGAAGATTGTATTTTCTGAGTGGTTCCTTGAGCCTAGCAAGATTGAGAACTATTGGAATAGATGGATTACAAGGAAACTAACCTTTACTTCTTGCTTCTCCCTGTTGCAGGGGGGATGAAGGGATGGACAGTGGGGGTTGCAGACTTTACTCCTCATTTTTCTGCTGACTAATTCTTTGCACCCTAAGGGAATGTAAACACTGCCACTCCTCACTCCTCTCTGCCACCCATTGCTTCCTTAGATTGTGATTCATGTATAGATGTTTGCATACCTAATTTGGGTTAATATTGTGTGTCACCTTACATCACCCTTAAAAGAATCAGCACCCTGGTTGAGAATCACTGATCTATTTAGACAATCAACAGGGAGTGAGGACTACATCTCTCTTCTTTCCTATGTGGGGCAAGCTGGTTCCAGAAAAGCAAAGAGAAAATCCTACAGTCCCACCTCCCCTCAAGGAAAATAAGCAGTAGCCATCAAAGAAGCAAGGGTCAGAGCCTACAACTGTCTCATATCTCCAGTTAGGCAAGAAACAACATTCAATGGGCGTGTCTACATGCAGTGTGCTACAGCGACATAGTGTTAGCAGGCAGAAATCATGACACTGCAGCTACATCACCATAGCAACATGCTCCCTCATAATAGTGCATTACTATGGAGATGTAATGTCTAAAAATAACCATGTGCCGCCAGCACGGTGCAGTACAGGCTGTTACTGCACCGTCATTTAGTACTTCCAAAAGGAAGTACTAAATGATGGTGCAGTAACAATGGCACTGTAGGGGCATGTGTAGACATGCCTAAAAGGAAGCAGGCTTCACATGTTATTTCTTCACTGCCTCTTCCCTCCCCCCCCACCTCTCTTTAAAAAAGTAAGCAAAATACAAGCTATGAACCCATGCTTAGCATAGATGTGTTAGACTCGGGACATTGCAGTGTGTCTGCCTACTCTCTTAAACGTCTTGTCTACATCAAGTGAAAGCATAGCTAAAAGCTCCAATATTGACTGGCTAGTCATAGTGACTGGCCCCAAATCTATTGCATATACAGCCAACTGAATTAGATTAATTATGCTGGATGCAGCAGTTGCTGGTCTTCAAGCTAAACCTTTGCAAAAACATTCCAGTTGCAGTCTAATCACAGGTCTGTGATCAATACAAGTTTCAGTTGATCATTTAGTTGATCTCAACATAATGATGCCAAGAGCCTGTGTTACTTTTAGATGCTTCAAAAAGCACCTTCATACTTAACTTGAACATGCAGATTTACATTTCAACTATGGGTAAGTCACTTCACATCTCTGTGCCTCAGCTTCACCATCTGTAGAAAGCACAGACTATCATTCTCTTCATCATCAGTTGCTGGTCCCATTATCTCACTGGGTCTGGAAATATGTGAACTTCACAAATCTCCTCCTATTTTCTTATGTATTCATACCGATCCATAGATCCAAAATTATTTACTGTGTTAAGATTTGCTATTATTCTTCATTTGTGTAGCCTGATATGGTTTGTTCTTTTTATATTCATAAAGGAAGAATGTAGTTAATTGCTCTAAAGTTATGACCAGCTAACATGATACATCATGACTGGTAATTAACAAGTAACTAAAATCTTGTGTTCTTTTTTGAAAGGAAAGCACATGTTGAATGAGCAAAGTAATTATCTTCATGCCATTTAACGTTCTCTGTCATATTTTTTAAAATCTCTTTGAATCTTTCCAGCTGTGTGCTATTTGCTACATTTTACTTGTTCAGAAAGAGGAAATAAGGTTTCATATGGCGATAGCAGAAGGCTCATTTTGATTTGTGACCTTTTAATTTTTTTTATATGAATAAGAATGATATACAGATGTTCTAATGGTCCCCTAGCAGGGCTAAGATTAGTGGCAAGAGGTGTTCAGTTTCCTTTAAAATGTTTGGTTTCCATGGTCCTATGAGGCTGCAATGCATGAACTGCTTGGTTCAGAGTTATTCTCGGTTTTTTTTCTTTCTCTTGTACTGGATTCTCTTTTCTTTACTAGCTTTCCATACTTTGTCATTTGTCATTTGTCATTTTCTCCTTGCATAGTGTTCTCTTTTCTTTTCTTTTTCTCCCCTAAGAATAATTTTCTGCTTCTGATGCATCCTTAGCCCAAGCAATCCATTATGGTGGGCAACACTGTAGAGCATCTCCCATCAGTGTGTTAGGTTTGTTATCTCTGCTTTCAAACACCATGCAAAACAATGCAATTATATGAATGACACTTCCAAACTATTCAGATCCATCTAGACAAATCAGACCCAGCTTTTCCAGCTGCATAAGCCCTACAGGTATGCAGTATCATCTTTTTTTACTGTATGATGGTTCCTTCATTTGGGAAGATTGAGTCTAGAGATGTAATAGGGCAGCTGGGCACCTGGGACAGTGGCAAGTCACAGGGGCAATGATAACTTCAGGCAGCTGGTGCTGCCAGTGTGATTGTGTGGCTGCAGTGGCAGCTGCTGTTTTTCTGCCCTCTCTCTTTCCCGAATGTCGGCACCCAGGGCTGCTGCCTCAGTAACCCTGCCTTATTTATGCTACTATACAGCCACAGGACAGCAAAAACTCAACCCTCAAAGTGCTCTGTGTTACCAATTGGTAGATACTACAAAGGACTTTGACATTGTGTGATGTTCATATTTGTATATGTGAAAATCAGAGTGCATACTTCAGACTGTAGCAGGCTACAGAAACAGCCAAGTGACTGATGAATATTGCAAAAAATCCTGCTGTCTTTACTCTCTCTTTTTGCAGGTTATCTCTTGGTGCCAGCAAATAGACTTTAAACCTTGTAATATTTTTGGAAACAGATGATACTTTGTAAAGTTTATGCTTTTTGTTGTAATGAATGCACTTCAGTACTAGTGAAATTGCTGTTCTTGTAAAATAAGGTTGACGTTTCTAAGGCAACTCAAACAAGGAATATTCTTCTTCCAGCTACTAACAGAGTAACATTCTGGAACTTTCCATCCTGCATGCAGGGGCCCAAGCCTTTACCCATTTCCTTATACTCTGTTAGCACAGAAGAAGTGGAACGGGCAACAGGGGGTGTGTCTACACATGAGCCGGATTGTGCGGTTGTTACTGTGCAGTCATTTAGTATGTGCTAGACCAAGTACTAAATGACTGTGTAGTAACCACCATTACTGTGCAGTCCCAGTGCCGCATAGGTTGTTTCCATTGTTACTGCACAGTAGCAACAAGCATCATGATTTGTGCCCTCTGATGCTACATCGCTATAGCAACCAACTGCATCACCATAGCTCGTCATTATGGCAGTGTAGGGTCTTGTGTAGGCGCACCCTGTATATATACCCAACTTCGGTATCCCAGGCAGAATGGAGATGATGGAATGGTTCTGGGCTGATATGCTAGCTTCCCTCACAACCACCATGCTGTGGCAACTGTTGAGGGTAAGATGTATGGTGATACCAGGCTGTACATCAGGCTCTTGAGGCTAATGAAGCCCATCCTAACTTACACCTGTTGGAACTTGTTACAGGCTTCTAGTGGAGTTGGCAATAAGAAATGCAAAAATATGACAGTCACCGTTACAAACCATCTGTTCCTTAACTACAATGAAGAATCTCACCTAGTATGTTAGAAGTCAGCAAAGATTACATATTCAAACTATGTCTTGCTGCCTTGTCTCACACAAAAATTCTCAGACAACCAGGAATTTCTGACAACAGAATTAAATGCCCAGAGCAAAAATAGGGAAAACTTTTAAAAAATTGTTTAATATCTCAGCTGCAGATGATATTTTAATGTGATTTTTCAAATCTTCATTACTGTCTCATTTCTCATGAATGTTTCCTATTCATGAGAGTGATGATTTATTTATGCTGTCAATATACTTTTTATGTATGGATTTTCTTGCTTATGATGAGTCAACTACTGAATTACTTTTTTCATTTGTAGTCTTTTCTGTTATTGTATAAAATCAACATACTTCTGTAGCATTGAGTGACAAAAACCATGCCGAGATGCTACTGCACAATAGTATTAGGCTACTGTGCAGTAGCGTCACTTAGGCATTCACTGGCACTACTGTGCAGTAACTCCAGTTACAATGCATTTATTTAGTATTTGCTTATATAAGTACTAAATAAAAGCATAGTAACCACTGCACAGTAGCATCTCATGTAGACATGCCCACTGAGCAGTATACCAATTTACTGCACAGTAAAGCATCACTGTCTAAACATGTGCCACAATTAGTGCACAGTAAATTAACTTACTCTGGCATAGGATAGTGCTGTCATACATAGGTACTGTCCAATGGCGGAGTAAATTACTGATCTTAAGTGCATGTGTAGACAGTGATGTCAAGATTAATTTATTCTGGCTCAAATTGTGCCGGGGTTTATTCAATTGCATTAATTGCATACGTAGACACACCCAGGATCACATTACAGCATTATGTGAAGCATTTGAATTTTTTCCATTCTAGATACAGTTTAACTAAAACATAGTATCCAGTCCAAGAAATTTATAATCTAAGTGATTCATACAGATATATTAAATAATATATATTCCTCTGCTCTTAGGGAATTTCCTATTTTCAAAGAAGATATTAACATTCGCCCAAATGTATAGATCACAATTCTGCTCACCTTCATTAGAAGACTTCAGTTAAACATGAGCTAATGGCCAAACATTTTACAAGTTATGAAGGATTAATTGCCCTGGAAATACCGGGGTATCTGTGGTAATGTTGATTGTAATGAGGATTGCCATATATGAAAAGTGCATATGAAAAATATTAACTTTTTAATAAGGTCCACTGGGCTAGAGCTTTTTGTAAATGATGCTGAAATTAGTCTGATTTTATATTACAATATGTATTTCTCTATCATAAACAGAATCCTTGACACTAAGAATAACCATATAGACATAGAATGATGTATACACACACGTTGTAGAGAACACAGCTGTTGTGAATGTAATGCAAGACTGTCCAGTCTCTGATGGGTAGTGAACTGTTTTCCACCAGTCAGACTGCATATTTAAAACACTCAATACATCTGGCTGACTTTAATTGCATTAGCTTTGCCGCACCAGAGGTGGCATAACTTTCATGAGAGCTAATTAGATTTGCTCAATTTAAACAGACACATTAATGCAGCTCAGCAAGGCTCAATTAAATCTGTTTTCAAAGCAAAATCACAATGTGAAGCATTATGGGTAATGCTATGCAAATTGCCATATTGGCAGAGAAGTTGAGTGAGTTGTTAGCAATGCCTATTGGCACAAAGTAAGTTTCTCCAGTTAGATTGCAAAGTCTAAAACAGCAAGACATGTGTTCTACATCCTCTTTCTTGGGGCTTTTCAAGATGGTGCAGCTGCCTTTCCAAGGAAAGAAAGTGATTTGTAACTTTGTTTAGAAAACCAGTGTGTCTTTTAGAAAATGTATGCTTCTTTATATTGTATCCTAACCTTTGTGTCCACCGATTTACATTGTAGATGCATTTTCTCACTGAGGAAGCAGATGAACTAATAATAATACATCTCTATAATGGGATTTCAGAATGATTACCCTTTCTGTTGGAAACTTCTTAGACATAACATCACTGGTACCTTTTGCTAATGTTCTATTTCAACTCTCTTCCATCTCAATTTTATAGCATCTAACCCCAAATACTTCGGCTTCCAAATCTGCCTCTGAAAATGAGAATGTCTGGAGATGGTACTCTTCTTGTAGGTTCCTTCGATTTGTGAAGTTTTATAAATATTTCCATCTGATATTGATATCATTAAAAGTGAGTTTCAGATAACTTTTTTTGTATCCATATGCTTAAGAAGGAAAAAAAATGGCTAAGCAAAATTAACCTTTTGTGCTTCTCTGTCTGTCCTCTCTTTTTGGAGCTCCTGGAGTTCTCAGTCTGGGACTCTTCAGCCTGGAAAAGTGCAGGCTCAAAGGGGACCTCGTGGCTGCCTATAAGTATATAAGGGGTGTTCACCAGGACCTGGGGAAACACCTGTTCACCAGAGCACCCCAAGGGATGACAAGGTCAAACAGTCACAAACTTCTCCAAGATCATTTCAGGCTGGACATAAGGAAACACTTCTTTACTGTCTGAGCCCACAAGTCCTGGAATAGGCTCCCTCCAGAGGTGGTGCAAGCACCTACTCCAGACACATAAGAAATATGTGGACTTCTATCTTGCTGGGATCCTTTGAACCTAGCTGACTTCCTGTCCCTGGGGTGGGGGCCTGGACTCAATCTTCCAAGGTCCCTTCCAGCCCTAATGTCTATGAAATCTATGAAATGTTTACAGCATGCATAAAAAAGGGAGTGTTTTGGAATGAAACTTAGAGGCAGGGGTCATCAGAAATGCACTCAATACATTCATTTGGCCATCCTTTGTCTTATGTTGGTTATTTCTTTCATGGGATTTGTTCATGGATGCTACATGAAAGCAATGCCAGAACAAAGCCCCGGAAGATTACACTCACTTTCTCCAGTGACTGCAGAATGTTTCTGACATGGCATCTGAGAGATTCCTACCATGTACTAAAAAAACATATAATCTAGGTAAGCCAGAGTATATTTTATGGGACGATGGTGTCTGTACCCAAAAATCACTGATGCTACCTGCGGTCCCAATGACTTAAAGTTAAATTTAAATAATTGCCACACTTCTCTCAGTGGGATTTACATGAAGTTAATTCCCCAGTAGTAAGACCTTATTTAACAGTTGTGTCTAGGAAAAGAGCTATTTTAATTAATCAGTTTCAGGTAAGGCAGTTTAAGGGAACAGCATCCAGGCCCCCAAAATGTGAAGACTGCACAAAATGAGGGGAGAGGCAGGAGAGGACTAGCTGAACTTCATTGCTTCATTTGGATGCTATCTATTCGCAGCCTGGACAGAGCTTACAAAATTCTTCTTTTAAATACAATGTAATAAAAATGAGCTGAGGGACATTCTACAGCTTTGTCTTTTGTCAGATGATCTGCATTTGGAAGACTGTGACATAACTTGAATAAAGCATACTCAGTAAGATCATTCTGACATATCCTACCCTTTTTGGTGTAATTCAAATATATTCTCACTTTACCGTCAAGTCTAACGCTGGAGACATCTTTCACAAATCTTTCTGAATCCTTCAGAAATCTTTGTGTGGGGTATTTATATCCATGGTGAGGTATAAGCTTAGAAGCAATGTCTGAATGAAAGTGCTTCCATTCTCTGCTTCAAGTTTTGCTGCCAGTCAAAGTAATTTCTTAAGTTTCTCCCTTGAATTTCCTCATCACTGTTTTCCATTAAGAAAGTCGCAGTGAAAGAGGCCATATCACCTCCATTTACTCAAAGGTAATTATGGTAATTGTAGTTTGGAAGAGTTCTCCTGTATCAGATCTTGTTCCTCAAATCTGCCACACTAGACATAGATAGCAAATAAAGATCTAACTTCTTATGGTTTCACCAGGCAAGATGCCCATTACAGGTAAAATAGGAACTATCACTGGGTTCCTAATCAAGAGCAGCAGCTGCCTATGGGCATTTCCTTTACTATTTGTCAGCAGTTAGGTCTTGGGATTTATTCAGCAGTACCATTATTGTCAACAATCCCCAAAGAGGGTGGCTCTGGTATTTTCAAGTCACATGGCTGTAGAAGGGGTCATGGTTAAAGTTTCACTTGAGCCCAAATGGCCCATCATGGTTGTGTGTTGAAGGTGTGTGATTTTCTGTAGCCAACAGCACTATGTTCAGTTATCCAATTTGTTGTAAGGGCTGCCACTGCTATAATATCAGCTTGTTTGCAACAAAATATACAGGCTCTAGGGGCATTTTTATACATGCATGCACCACAGCGCCTGGCACTGCAACACATACACTTGTATAAGCAGCGAAATGCATATCAGTGTGCAGAAAATGGCAGCGGTCTGCTTCTGAACTAAAACACATTGAAGGTGTTTTAGTTCGAAAGTGCACTGCCACCACTGTGTCCGTGCTGACATGCATTTCACTGCTTATACAACTGCAAGTGATGCAGCGTGGTGTGCGTCAGCTTGTGTGCGGTGCAGACTCAATTAATCCAGTGTGCTCTGACGTGCTGGATCTCTGGCGTGTTGCAGCATGAAAAAGTAGGTGTATAAATGCCCCAAAAGATTAGGACTTAGTGTTTAAATAGCTCATGTAATTAAGCCTTTATAAAAAATAAAGAGAAAAGACATAAATCACAGTGAAGCAATATATGATACTTACTAACGTTTATGCCTGAATTTTAGATATTTCAATGGAAAAAAATTAGCTATACTCCTTCCTATCTAATAACAGATACATTATATACTTTGTATGACTTGAAAGAATATTTCAGTATTTTTAAAAGTTGAAATATTTTAAATTGTAGTAATCTTAGCTGTTACATTTAACTCTAACAGGTAAAACAGTCTCAAATTAGAGTGATATTTATGTGAGTGTTGTCCCTTTAACTTTAAACTTACGTAGTTTGACTGTTGTTTTTTGTACCTTTGAACAAAATATGACCTTTAACTAAAGTAGTGCCAGCTGGAATCATTATAATTATATTTTTTATTAAATCACTACTATTGAAATTTTAATCTACTATACTGTTGCTAAAAAGTATAAATTAATAATATGGCATAAAAATGTTTTGCAGAAAAGTCAATTAGTGCATTACCCAAGAGACCAATTTTTAAACTGATAAAATTCACTAATAATGATAATAACTTTCGTTCAGAAAGATCCCAGATTAGATTATGATGCAAAAGTAGGAGTCAATCTAATTCCCATTGATTTCACTGGGTATTTCTTTTACTATTCAAATTTTAAGGAACATTTATTATCAGCTTAATTTGATGGGGGGGAGGTGTTGGCAGGGGGGCAGGGGAATTATTGTCCTATCTATACTTTCTTATGCTTACTTGTAGACCTAGTGGGGTTTGGTGGAATGTTTAATCACAATTACAGAAAAGCAGATCTGGAAGACGCTGAGGCTAGGGACAGGAATTAAACATAAACCAGAATGAGTTTTAGGAAACTGGTACAAATCTGTAACACAACAGAAGTTCAGTGCACATAAATCACTTTCAAAGTGGCCAAAACCAGTTTTAAGATAAAACTGGATGAATGTAATATCAGACTTAACTGATTTAAGTTAAATTGGTTTATTGAACTTCTGTCCTGGATCCTCTCCAGATTCAAGTTAACTCACAATCCACTAACATCCTAGGATATTTTGCATCTCCCTTGCAACCCCACGCCCTCCCCCTGGCCAGGATGGGTGGGCTAGCCTTGACCCAACCTACTCTAGCCCAGCAGAAAGGCATAGCTTAGCACCCCCCAGCTTCTGGTCTGGGCCACTGCAAGCATGTGGATGTATTTCTTAAATCAAAAGTGAATGTCTGTTCACTTGCTTATTGGTTCAATCTACACAGTTTAGACTAACCTGCAAAGACTGAACTGATTCAACACAGATTCAGCTATGGGCTTTTTGATTGTCTGTACTTAGCCTGAGAGATCATCTAGTCTAGGCTGCTACTATAGGCAGTGCTATCTCTGCCTAAACCTTCCCAGACCAGTATTTGTCTAACCTAAAGTAAACTTCCAAAGACAGAGATGCTACAGCCTATTTAGGTAATCTATTCTAGTGCTTAACCACCCTTATAGTTAAAGAGTTTTTTTCCTAATACCTAACTTAAATCTCCCTTGTAGCAATTTAAGATCATTATTTCTTGTTCTGTCCCCAGTGAACAGAGAGAACAAGCAAGCTGCTTTGAGATACGGAGACTGTAAATATCATGGTTCTATACTTAGTGAATAGTCATAAAAGAAACTAATTTTATTTGATAAATAGGGTAGTACTTTATTTCCATAGTAGCTGCTCAAAAGTTCAACTATTTTACAAAATCAAAATCAGAATTCTTGACCCACAAAATTAAAACATTCCCCCTCTCCACCATTTACCTAACCAAAGGTTCACCTCTAATACCTTCTTTCAATCTTCTCAAGATTTTTGAGAAGATCGTCTGGATATTTCTCTCTTTCTGCTCCCCTTCCAGGTCCTTGATATTTTTAAGGGTCTGTGAAATGGTGCTCAATGCAGCATCTTTAGTGACATTGTCAACTGCCACCAAAGGAGTCATTCCTGCCAGTCTTAGAATCTCCTGTATTCTCACTGGGGATGCCCTTCATTTGTATTTCCTAAAGACAGCAAGCTGTCATACTTTCCTTCTGTCCCTTTATCTATTCAACTTTTTGAAAAGAAGGTTGATACTTCATCAGCACATACACATACATATGGAAAATAGGGAGGAATTTTCAATCTTGCAAGAAAAAGCATATAAAGATCCAATGTCTAGAAACTGAAATTAGATAATTTAACTTGGAGGTAAAATGCAATTTCCTAGCAATGTGAGTAATTAAATGATAAAAAAGCTTTACTTGAGGAGGTGGTAGACTCACCATCACTTGAAATTATGTATCTTTCTAAAACATGCTTCAACACAGTTTCTGGGGAAAAGCTACTGCTGTGCACCCAGAAAGTCAAATTAGATTAACCAAATCATGCCTGGCCTTAGAATCTGAATTAGCTAGGACCCAAATGCGCATGTAATATTACAAAGAATTCCAAAACCGATAGGATTCACCCTCTCCCAAAGAGCTATTCATATGAGAAAATTAAAATTTGTATGTGTGGGGACAGATACTTTCTTTACTCAGTATAGTTTTTCCTAAAATCTCACATGGGACACAGACAAAAATTACATTTACCATGTGACTGGTCTCCTGAAAGCACCCTACAGCTGTGCCATGACACACACGCACAACTGCAGAGCACTTTAGAAGTGGCACAGCAAATTAATCATCAAATGAGGGATCAGATGAAGGTGCTCCACTTTGAAGCACCTTAAGGAATTCCTGTTCTTTTGAGTCAACTCATCACATGATTGGGACTGGGCTGATACAGCCCAGCCCAGCCCTGCCCTGCCCTGCCCTTGTAGTGTCTATAGGAAGGGAATGTGAAGAAGAGAGAAAGAGTGAGCTGCGGGCTGGGGTTTCCCTGGCCTGAGCTAGAGAGGGGTGCTGGTGGACTAGAGCCCCCTCACCTTGTGGCCCCTCCCATCTCTGCCCTCCAGGTTAGGCTGGGCAAACCCCAGCCTGCAGCTTAGTCCCCCTCCTGTCTCCCACTTCCCTTCCTGCATACAGCACCAGATCGGGGGCAGGGTGTGTGGAAGAGTGCTAGGGGAGAGAGAGAGGCTACAGGTAGGTTCCTCAGCTTCATAGGCTCCAAGGTGGAGCTCAATCCCCCCTCCTGAACCCATAGGCAAAAGTGTGTTGGGTGGAGGGGGGGGGGGG
>NW_005842184.1:2065690-2066398 GCF_000455745.1 Alligator sinensis | reverse complement strand
ATTTTTAGCAAGGCTTTTGATACAGTCTCCCACATCATTGTCATAGGCAAGATGAGGAATATGGGCTGGATGAATGGAGTGTAAGGTGGATAGGAAACTGGCTGGAGCATCAGTCTCACAGAGCAGTAATCAATGGCTTGATGTCTAGTTGGCAGCCGGTATCGAGGGGAGTGCCCCAGGGGACAGTCTTGGGACCGGTTTTGTTCAGTGTCTTCATCAATGACCTGGAAGGTGGGATGCCTAGCCACGGTCGTTTGACCGCAGCATCCTTTCCTGCCCACGGCGGGGGGTCAGACTTGATGATTTGCTTAGGTCCTTTCCGACCCGACCAACTATGAAACTGTGCTACTATGATGCAGCGCACCCTCAGGAAGTTTGCAGATGACACCAAGCTGGTGGGAGTAGTAGATACTCTGGAGGGTAGGGCTGGGATTCAGAGTGACCTAAACACGTTGGAGGATTGGGCCAAAAGAAACCTCATGAGGTTCAACAAGGTCAAGTGCAAAGTCCTGCACTGAGGAAGGAACAACCCCATGCACCGGTGCAGGCTGGGGGTGACGGGTTGGGCAGCAGCTCTGTCGAAAAGGATCTGGGGGTGACAGGGGACAAGAAGCTGGACAGGAGCTAGCAGTGTGCCTGTGTTGCCAAGAAGGCTACCGGCATCCTGGGCTGCATCAGTAGGAGCGTTGCCAGCCGATGGAGGGAAGG
>NW_005842184.1:2040539-2065643 GCF_000455745.1 Alligator sinensis | reverse complement strand
CCCCCACGACAGAAAGGATGTGGACACATTGGAGAGAGTCCAGTGGAGGGTGATGAAAATGGTTCAGGGGCTGGGGGACAGGACTGGTGAGGAGAGGCTGAGGGAGCCGGGCTGGTTTAGTGTGCAGAAGAGAAGACGGAGGGGGATTGAATAGCAGCCGTCACCTCCCTGCAGGGGGGCTGCAAAGAGGATGGGGCTGGGCTGTTCATAGTAGGGGCAGATGACAGGACAAGGAGCAAGGTGCTCACGTTGCAGCAAGGGAGGTTGGGGTTGGATATTAGGAAGAATTTTCTCACTAGGAGGGTAGTAAAACCCTGGGACAAGTTACCCAGAGAGGAGGTGGAAGCACCATCCTTGGAGGTTTTCAAAACCCGCCTAGACAAAGCCTTGGCTGAGATGCTTTAATTGGGGCTGGCCCTGCTTTGAGCAGGGGGATGGACTAGATGTGACCTCCTGAGGTCCCTTCCAACCTTCATTGTCTATGAAACTATAATAAAACTCCTGGCACAGTGTTGTGGTTTGCCCAATCTGCTCCAAGCCAACACTTGACCCCTGAAGATGTCCCCAAGCCCCCTTCTCTTTCTGTCTTTCCATTTCTGGGGCAAATAACTGCTGAAGTAGCAACCACCAACAGCATGAGACAAAAGCCACCAGCCGGCGTGGCTCTCAATGTTCAGAGCAAGGCACAACAGTGATGCGGCTCAAGTTCATTAAACAAGGATCTCTTCATAGCCACGGGTGTAAATGCAACAGGTTCATGCTTATAACATTGGATGTCTCTGCAGCTCTTCACACCATGGGCCGCACTGTGTGACGCAGCAGTAGAAAGGCTCCAGTCACTCCTCTCTAGCAGGATTCAGTGACATCTCTTCCTCTCTGAAAGCTTTCACGGGGGGGGTGAGCATCCCAGGGTGTACATACTATTTTCATTTCCCTTCAATATGGGTGTGAGATCAGTGGCGAGGTAATGAGTATCCACAGACTGGCTGCCAAGAGGATGCTGACAGCATGCAGCGGTACACCTCATTCTTCGCTGCAGAAGCTCCCATCATGCTAACATGTCAGACTGCTGCAGGAAATCAGTGCCTGGCTGGGGACAAGCACGGTCAGGCCTGAAGCAACAGTGGAAATGGGAACAGATGTATTTATTTGAACAATAGATGCCATTTAAAAATACATGTTATATGTAGGAAAAATTAACATGTGCATCCACTGTATTTGCACTGGTCTCTGACTGATTTGCTAATAACTTAATTCCTCATTTTGTCATCTGCAGAGATTGTATACTAATTGTATTTAATGGACTGTGAGTCCTGAAATATTTAGAGTCATTTGTAGTAAAAGCAAAATATGTTTACTGCTGGAATAAAAAAATAAACAACTGGTAAACTGATGCAAATGCCAGTTATATCGGATCACCGAGCCCATCAGCAGCTAATGGAGGTTGGAAGAAATATGCTCAGAGCGCATGCAGTAGCCAAAAGAAATGAGTGTGTAGCACCACAATGAAGCAGTGAGCTGATAGTTGAATTAACTGGAAGTCAGACTGTTTCTCCACTGATAGTATTTTCATCTCAAGGAGCAAAGGGCATTTCCTATCACAGAGTCCTAGAGAAGTGGGGATGGCAGGGACCTCCAGAGCTCACATCTAGTCCAATCCCGCATCTGAGGTAAGATCAGCCCCGTCCAAACCATCCCAGAAAAATCCAGTGTCTAATTTCTTAGCAAAACTACAGTCAACCCTGACATGACACAAGCCAAACACCCAAACCTGCCTCAGATAAAGCAGGGGGACCATGGTGACCAACATCTGGCTGCTGCAATGGTTGTAAGTATACACCAAGTCGAGGGCCACAACCTGATGCAGAGGAAGGCAAAACCCCCAAATTTCGTAGCAATCTGACCATGAGGTAAAATACCTTCCTGACCCCAAATCTGGCAATTGGTCTGACCCTGAGCAGCGGGCCTAGACCCTCTAGCCAGGACCCTTTGGCTTTAAGTCCCAGCAGGAGCGCTGGCACAGCCCAGTCCCATCCCCAGCCTGGGCTGCAGCCAGCACCCAGCGCCTCTGAGGAAGGCTTTCAAAAAATTATATATATATATATATCTATATATATCTATATATATTGCTCATATTGGTTGATTTTTATAAAACAAATCTCCCCTTCTTGCTTACACTAAGAAATTGGTTTTCATCATTCACCATTCTTTTCTCCTTTCTTTGCATTGTGCCTTTGAATGCATGTGCATGGTTTCCTCATTCATTTACCTTCTTTACCAAATATTCTTCTTTATAAAATCTTTTTGTCAGCCATTCTGAATTTCAGTATCTTGTGATCTATCACCAAATTCATTTTTTCCATGTAATACCATCATATTTAGACAGCACTGTTATATTTTTTAGTAGAATGCATGGATTCTAACAGCATCTGATACTTCATCATTAAAGACTGCCCAGAGTTCAGAGATGAAAATCCTTTAATTGTTTTTATTGGCAAGCTGTGATACAAACTGCATAAAACAGACAGGTAAGGATTAACTCCCCAAGTGGTGAATGATCTTTGCAGAGCCCGGAGGCAATCAAGCTTTAACTTTTCTGAAATATGCCAAAAGTAATGGACAGCTGCTGTGTGCCTTCCAGTGATGAGACAGAGGTGGATCACGGGGGTCCGGTCCGGGATGAAAGGCGTTACCAGGACCTTCCCAGGGTACAGCACTGAACTGTTGAAGAGGGCTCAGGCTCGGAGCACAGAGACCCCCGTCTCTGCAGTCCCACAGCAGTCAGTCACCTGCCAATATCTGTGTAACCCTCTATTACAGCTACAGGAACCTGACAGGAGCACAATTAATGCTTTATACGCCAGGCATGATTTAAGCAAGCCTTTCATTTTAAAAGCATCCCTTTTTTCCTTTGCCCTACAGCTGCAGAGTTTTCAAGGAAAACTTGTTTGTTATTACTGGTGAAGAACCTGTCAATTAAGTTAACCTCCTTCTTTGGGGAAAAGACAACTGGTTAGTTGAGGACTAGCTCATCAGCTGGAAGTACAGGAGGAGAAGGACCCGGGTGCACCAGCCAATGAGTATGAGCTGCCAGTGGGTGCGTCAACACATTCTTTAATGCATTGTAATTATGGTGCATTAAGTTTAGTACCTGTAATTACTAAGTAATTATAAGTACTAAACTTAATGCACCATAATTGGGGGTTGGACTCGATGATCTATTGAGGTCCCTTCCGACCCTAACATCTATGACTCTATGAATAATCAGCACTACTGCGCAGTAGTGCTGGTGCATGTTTTTTTTGTGTCACTAATGCACAGTAGACTAATTCTGTGGCACATGGGGAGTGAGCAGTGTCGAGTCAGTCCAGTTTCACCTGATCTTCTCATGTACCCCGTCCCATCCCCTCACGTCTTCCTCACATCAGTCCTGTACTAGCTCTGGCGGTGGGACATGGAGCCCTTCCAGCGCCTGATGCAGTGATTACAACAGATTCGGCAGCAGAGCTCAGAAAGGGGCTCAGCAACATTAGACAACGCAGCATAAACACCGGTAGCCAACAGCAATAATGCATTTCCAGCAGCTCAGCCCTTGCTGTCCTACTCTGCGCTCTGCAAACCGCAGCATTTCTAGGCAGCCCAGAGAAACTCCCACTTGGCAGACCTCTCCTAGCCCATCCTTGCTGCTTATGCTCCAGTTCACAAAGAGATGCAGGCACAGATGTCTCAGGCCAATCTGACAGGGAAGGTACTGTGATGAATACAGTGCATTTGAGTGGACACAGGCCGCTTTCTCTTTTGAAGCAATGGTTTTCCCAAGGGCCTGTGATGGGCGGGAAGTGCTGAGCTGTTAATGGCACATGCCGCAGGCAACAGCAGGTTTGCATATGCAGACCCATCTATGCAATCAGCTTTCGGATTAACGTGTCAAGCTAACCAGCTGCCCCTGAACTGTGCACAGCTCTGATCCTGCTCTCAGGGCATCCCACCTGTGAATGGAAAAAGTCTGCTGGCTGAGCTGCAAGAAGATTCAAGACGGCAGCATGCAGGGAGCGAGCCACAGGCCCTGCTCTCTTCCAAGCACTGCTGCTAGCCTGGATCTAAAATTAAAGCTTCCTGGAAAAAGCCTGCATTTAATGCTCTTGCCTAGGATGCGCCAGGCCCCTATGCTGCGAAGGGAAGGGGCTGGAAGACATTTAAAAGTTGCTGTACAGGGAAGATCTACCACAGAGATTTATCTACTTGCTCCCGGTGATGGCAGAGGCCTCTTTTGCCCCTACCTTGCATGGCTACACACCAGCTGCAAGCCATGAATTAGGCTGGAAGAAGCGCTCTTGCAGGGAACTGCCCGTACAGCGACAGCCACAGAGGATGCCCAACATGCTGCGGGACCCTCCTAGCCGCCCAGCAGCTGGCCAGCAATGCAGCGTGGCAGGGCAGCTGCGGATGCAGCCTGGAGCTGTGGCAGCTGTGGGCATGGCAGCCCCTCGGGACTAGCAGGACTGGATTTGAGAGGTGACACCAAGCACAGGACAACTCCAGAAATGTGCAAAACGAGACAGAACAAGACCCTTGCTGTCGATTCCATAAACCACCCTCTAGGAGCCAGAGCAAGGGCGCAATCCTCCAAGCTCTACGGGATGGGTCAGAAAGGCCCGAGGAGCATCCCAATTTTTATTAGTTCACAGGCTCCTACATATGCAGTAGCCAAGGGCCATTGCAGGTGCTGGCTCAGGGACCCCCGGGAGCTTGCACTGACCGGGGCTCAGAGGTACAGATCCTAAGCAGCAAATGCCTCCAGTAGCAGGGGGAGCATCCTCTTCAGGACCCAGCAAGCCTGTCACAGGCTCCCGTGCCGTGTGTCCACCGCTCCTTCCAAGCGCACACCCAGTCTGGCGGAAACATGCTGTGGTGGGGTCGCCCCTGGCACGGCCCGCTCGCCCGCCCGCTGCCAACGTGGCGGAGAGACCACGCCAGGGTCGTCTCCAGGGGCTGCTTCCACGGTGCTGGAAGCTGTGCTGTTCTGGCAGGAGATAGACATGGGAGAGGAAGGGGAGAAATGTAGGCGAATGGACTAGATGTGACCTCCTGACATCCCTTCCGACCCGAATTTTCTATCGCTCTATGAACGAGAAGGGTGTTTTGCTCAGGGCGAGTATGCCTGTGTCACTGAACATGTGTGTGCCCCTGTTACGGGAAGGACCCCCAGCTCCCCATAGGCCCCTGCAGAGCCTGGCTCCATGCTCGGGCAGCTCCCCAAAAGCAGGCTCACCCCGCACTGCACCGCGCTGCGGGAACAGGGACTGGGCAGGCTGCGTCCGGCTCCGGTCACCCGCAGCCCTGACTGTAGACCATTTCCCCTCGGCCGCCTGGGCGGTAGCCAGCTCCTCAGGACACAAGAGCAGCCTTGTATTAATGGCCAGGAAGTGCTCATCGTGTGCCAGAAAGACAACCGTGTCCTCAGGTATGAAGTAATTAGGCCAAGTGGCTCTAATACTTCCCCTAATGAGAAGGCAAATTAAAATTTGATTTTGATTAGTGCAAATCCCCAACCTCAGCTATTTAGTAACAAGCAGTTTATTGTTATTCACGGAGGTGCAATTTGGCTTTCATTGTCAGTTTTGTGATTTAAATCCAATGGTTTAAAGGTAAGGTGTTTTGGCTGCACTAGATTAGTGATGGATCGGAAATGATTTTATAAACTACCCCCACAGAAGCACAACCAGCTGCATTGTCCTCAAACTGAAAGTGCTGCCCAACCTATTCCATACTAAAAAACATCCCGGCACTATTTATCTCGAGGCGTTGCTATCCAGTTCCTCAATTTGCCTATCAGCTGGCCACGCAGTCCCAATGCTGTGCTACAGTTAGTAGCCAGCTCTGGCATCAACACCTTATTTACAGAGGATGCTCTGAATACAGGCGTCTTCCTACCATCTTTGTCTATTCCCCAGAGTGTCCAAAGTGCGACACACCCGAGCCAAGGCACCACATACCCTCATACGAACTATGTGGACAAAACTAGACAGCAGTTACACACCAGAATTAACCCTCACAGAAAAAAACGATAAAGGACAGAGACACACGTGCCAATGGGAGCGCCTTTTCCACAAAACCACCACTTCCTTTCTGACCTTGTTGTCTTCACGGTCAAGGGAAGTCTACCTAACACCTTTAAAAGAGGAGTTTGGGAACACCAGAATTGCTTCTATGACACACTATCATCTCTCTGAGTCCTGAAACTCTTCTTACACACCATAGATAATAAAGACCCTCCTGCCTTTTGATACATCATGATCTTCTAATAGTCAAGCTTCTTTTCTTCTGCTAATTATTTGTCTACAACCTCGGGAATTTCTCTCCTCTTCTCCATCTTGCAACCTGACAGCTGTATTCTCTGCTCTTATTTGTCAACCGTCTCTGTGCGTGCTTCCCTCCTCAGACCTGATGAAGAATGCCTCTCATTCAAAAGCTTGTCTAACTTTACCCCAACCATACAGCCAGGGCTTAACCCAGGGTGGGGTTGTGCGGGGAGTGAGAGGCATGTGCAGGGCCACGGGACTGTGGGGCAGGAGTGAGTATTTGTGTTCCTAAAACAAACGGGTCTTCTTTTAATGCAATCAGCCGGTTAATAAAATCAAACCGCCATTTCCCCAAGTGATTCCTATAGGAAGAATCTACTGTACTTAGAAGATGCCGCATTTAAAATGGAACAAGACGGGCCTCTAGAAACTGAGCCAAAATACTTCATTTAATGTACAATGGAATCAGAGGGGGTTTTCTCTTATGATATTAGATTCAGGTCCTTTCACATTAACACACATTATGAAATTGTTGATGGAGAAGTGTTCAGTAGATGTTAAAATGGCTCAGAGGTGGCTACTTGCAAATCTAATGTTTTGTTAGGTTTTCATATATATTTAATAATTAAAAACCCTATCCTGTCTTGATAGCTGCTACAACTTGTACAGCAAAGAGCATTCAAGTTCTGCCTTTACTGGTTTGAAAAAAATAGGCATTTCAAAGCACATGTGTAAGCAGAGCTGCCTGCTTCCTATGAATGAGAAAACTGGCTTCTGAAATCCTTAGAAAGGCAGGAAAGCAGCATCTAGAAAGCAGGAGGGAGCCATGATTCCCAGAGCAGAAAAACCTCTCATGAAAAGCAACGGTATATTGTATAGTCTCCATAGTACAACAGTATACTGTACAGTCTCCATAGTATTGATAAAATAAACATAATAAAAATAATGCATTTGTAATGAGCACCTTTAGAGCAGGTGCTGGAAACCCTGTTGGAGGGGGTGAAGCTAAATAAACAGCTCGGTCTGTGGCAGGCCGACGCTTCTGACCCAGCCATCACCACCGTTTCTCTGTGACACCAAGATGTCTGCAACACGCGTGCAACTGGCAGCTGCCAAATGCTGCACAATCCTCCCACGCTGAAAGTCTGCCAAACAAAATGCTGCCACTATCCAGGATTTCCAAGTCACAACAAATGACCGGCAGGGCAGATCCAGCCCTTGGTTCGGAAGTTGCTGACCCCTGATCTAGAGGGGTGAAAATTAATCTCAAAATGATTGTTTTAATACCTGTCTAAAACACTCCTATAGTGACGAGGTAATATAAGGAGTCACAAAGATGTTCGTGGATCATGAACACCACTCAAACTTGTATCTTATGAGTAGGACCTGGTTTAAATCATGGGCCCAGCTTCCTAGATAATGGCCTGATCCTGGTGGAGGCTGCTGTTTTCGTGCCCAGATTGTGGTGCCCCCCCCCATGCCCCGCGACTGGCTGAAGGGGCAGGCTTAGAGACAGGTTTAACTGTGGCAGAAGCAGCCTTCTCTGATCGCTGCCAAGAAGCCCCAAGCCCCCCCGACCTCACTGGAAGAGGCAGGAAGAGCCCCTACCAGGCAGGGGGGCAGCTGTTTCCTCTTCTGCGGGTGTCTTCTGTCCCCTGCCCCCAGCCCACGGCACCCCGGGTTTTCCTGACCGGGGGAAACAAATGGCCCTCCCATGCCCATCCCAAGCTCTTTCCTCCCTCTATCCCTCTTGCAACCTCTTCCCCGCGTCCCCCAGCCTGCACAGCCGTCTTGTTGCAGTGAAATACCATGATTTGCTTGCTGGCTGGCGAATTCCCCAGCAAGTGGACGTATCATGGCATTTCATTGCAAATTTCATTTTTAGTGAAAATCACTTAATTTCGTGATTTTCACAAAAATTTGAAATTGTGATTTAAACCAGACCCTACTATAAGCCACACATTATAAAACAAGAGGGTCTAGACATCCTGAAGTCACTCTTATTGTAAGCAATCACAGAAACATAGGCAACGAGGGTTGGGAGGGAGCTCAGGAGGTCACGTCTAACCCAACCCCTGCTCCAAGCAGGACCAGCCCCAACTACATTATCCCAGCCAGGGCTTTGTCTACCTGGGTTTTAAACACCTCCAAGGATGGAAACTGTACCACCTCTCTGGGTAACCTGTTCCACTGCTTCACCATCCTTCCTAATATCTAGGAAATTCTTCCTGACCTCAACTTTCCTTTCTGCAGCTTGAGCCCATTGCTCCTTGTCCTGTCATCTGCCCCCACGGAGACCAGCCCAGCTCCATCCTCTTTGCAGCCCCCCTGCAGGGAGGTGAAGGCTGCTATTCAATCCCCCTCGGTCTTCTCTTCTCCGAGCTGAATCAGCCCAGTTCCCTCAGCCTCTCCTCACCAGTCCTGTCCCCAGCCCCACAACCATTTTCATTGCTCTCTGCTGGACTCTCTCCAATGGGTCCACACCCTTTCTGTAGTGGGGCCCACAGCTGGACACAGGACTCCAGATGTGGCCTCTCCAGTGCTGAATAGAGGGGAATAACAACTTCCCTGGATCTGCTGGCACCGCTCCTACCAGCGCAGCCCAGGATGCCGGTAGCCTTCTTGGCAACACGGGCACACTGCTGGCTCCTGTTCATTTTATTGCAACCCCCAGGTCCTTTTCGGCAGAGCTGCTGCCCAGCCAATCAGCCTCAGCCTGCACCGGTGCATGGGGTTGTTGCCTCCTAAATGCAGGACTTTGCACTTGTCCTTATTGGACCTCATTATATTTCTTTTGGCCAAATCCTCCAATTTGTCACCATGGGATGTGGTTTTCTGCCCCCAAGCTGGCAGATGGGCATCCTGAATCCTAGCCCTAGCTCTGAATCCTAGCCCTACCCTCCAGTGTATCTACTACTCCCCCCAGCTTGGTGTCATCTGCAACCTTGCTGCGGGTACGACCTGTGTCATCTTCCAGGTTGCTGATGAAAATATTGAACAAAACCAGCCCCAGGACGGACCCCTGCAATGATCCCGTCTTGAACAGGGGTTGGACCTGGCCATCCTCAAGGACCCTCAGGATGTGATTTCTTGAGGTTTCTTTCATTCCTACATTTCTATAAGTCTATGAACTTGTTTCTGGAACATTTCTGGGGCTGTACATCTGATGCTTTGCAATATGTTGGAGCAGGACTTTGTGCCCTAAAAAAGGAGGCTCCTTCTCTGTAAGGGTCCTCAGGGGTTTTAAAGCTGTCTCCAAAGACTTCTCTACGATAGAGAAGTGAACTTCAGGAAACTTGCGTCCTGTGGAAGCATTGAAATCACCGTGAGCAGAGCGAGGAATTGATCCTGGCTCAGGAACTGTTACTGCCCCAACCGTGCTTAAAAATTGAAAGCCCAGTGCTGGATTCATCTCCCTTGGAGAAAAAAGATATGTAATGTCCTGCAAACATACTCAAGAATGAATCCTTTATTTGTAGCCATTTGAAACTGCTTTGTCGCCATCTGAAAAGGGTAATAGTTTATAAAAGTCTATTTTGGTAGAACATTACTCTTCAGCTCTTTCTGAAGAAGAAAGTTTCAATGATAAAGAATTATTCAAAAAACCCTCCATCATTCAGCCTCTAATCCCCTCGAGGTAGCCTACAGGAAAGATTTTAAGTGAGTTTTAACTACAAAGGATGTTTGAAGAGTGATTTTTCATGAAGATCATCTGGGAGAAGAAAGATTTGATGTAGCTCTAGATCTCTTTAAAGGCCTATTTTAATATTTTTATAGCTCAACCTAATTAAACAGTTTATTTGTAAATACTCAGAAAATATTTTCAGCTGTGAAGGCATTCATGCTGTGACTCTGGAGAAGATAACTTGTGTTCTTCATATGAAAGGAAGAGACTGAACTCTTTAAATACAAAACTGAGCTCAACTAGGCAGTGATGAGCGGCACTTCCAGGGATGAGAGAAGGTGAGTTGTAGTGTGAGGCCAGAAGGAGCACAGCGATCGTGTAGTCAGATCTCCCGTACACCTACCTGTGCTGGACTAAACCACCTTCCAGAAAGGCATCCAGGTCTGGATCTGAAGTCACTCGGGTGGGGGGGAGATTCGGACACTTCTCTAGGCAGCCGGTTCCTGCAGCGAGCTGCCCTCACTGTTGAAGATTTGGCCTTAATTCAATTTGAATTTATCTGGCTTCAGGTTCTCATCATTACTTCTCCATAGGCCTTTCGTCTCCAGAGGAGAAAGCCATTGTTTGTATACACTATTTTGTCTCTGGAGATTTTTTTTTAAGCTCTGTGATGACGCCCATCCTCAGTCTGGTTTCTGATAAGGTCAGTCCTGTAGCAAGGAAGGTTGGTGTCTGGGGCAAGCCCGCAGTGGCAGCTCGTGCTCACCCCATGCACAGATCCGGGGGGCATCCCCCACCCATGCTTGCCGGGGGCGCGTGCAGCAGCGGGAGCTGCCCCCCATCCCTGCGCTCCCCCAAACAAGTCGCTTGCAGCTCCATCCCGCGTCCTGCCCTGGCACCTGTTGTTGCCCCGTTGCTTCAGCGCTTGGGGCAATAACCCCACTCCCCACCCCATAGGTACTGGATAAGATAGAGCATGGCCTTCACTTTCTCACAATAAGGCATTTTCTTCCTGTGCTTGAATAATTTTTTAGACTGTTTTCTGCACAATTTGTGATTTTTCAGAACGATGTGGTATGCCAGCCCCAGTCTCCGTGATGCCGCCGGAAGTCAAGTCACCTCTGCATCATCCAGCGCAGAAATCCAAGGATCTCACAAACCCTTTTTGGCAAAGCATTGCCCTGGGAACTTACGTTAAATCGCCTGGCCCTTCTGCTTTGTATCCTCCCTTCTACGTTATGGCCTGTTTTCATTCTTCCTAGACTACCGTGTATGACTTATCTTCTGTATTTTTGCCCCAGTCAGGCAGCTCTGTCCTTTTGCTCTTCTATCCATTGCTGCATTTGCTGTCCACTCCTCTGAACATAGGGAAGTAGGACTAGCAGGGGCCTCGTGTCCCTTGTATTCATAGGAAACTATTTATCCAAACATCCCCCAAATCATCTACTCCCTGCCTTCACACACTCCACAGCCACAAAAACACCCTATGATAACAAAACCAAAACCAGCCTACAATGTGCCACAGGTCATATCACCCCCCCCACCCCCGCCCCAATTCGGTGCCCAGCCATGGTGATGGTAGAGAAGTTATTAGGATGACTGTAAGAGGACTCTGTCAATATTTTTTTAGTCTGGCACGGGAGAAACATTTCTTCCTAACCCTAAACGCAGCAGTGGGTTTGAAGAAGAGAAGAGACAAGACCCTCTTGCAAGGCACCCAAGAAGTTTCAAGAAGAGGTTGGTCAGCCAGCGGTTGGGGATGATCTCTAGGTATAGCAATGCCGATGCTGTATTACGGGGATTTCCCTGGCTTCTGGGCTTTGCTGGCTGCTCCCCGCTTCCAGCTCCATGTGTCAGGGGGTTTAGGCACCAGGTGCTGGCTCCAGCCCAGGCTGGGGACAGGGACCGGGCCGTGCCAATGCTCCTGCTGGAGCCAAGCCCAGAGGATCCTGGCTACAGGGTCTTGCCCCGGCGCTCAGGGTCAGACTGATAGCAGATTTGTGGTCAGGAAGGAATATTACCCCACAGTCAGACTGGCATGGACTGGGGGGGTTGCTTTCCTCTGTAGAGCGGGGGTGCGGCCTCTACTTGGGACCTCTTGAATGTATATTGACAACATTTTATAGAAGCAGGGCGTCTGGCTGCTGTGATTCCCCTGCTTTACCCGGGGCAGGTTCAGGTGTTAGGGCTGTGGTGTATCAGGGTTGATGGTAGACTTAAGTCAAATTGCTTCCTGGCCCATACAGGTGACCTACCAAAGCTTTGAGGCTTGGTGATCCCAGCCCCATTCCCATCCTGGCTTTCAAGCAGCCCCATAGCCCGGCTGAACTCAACATCAGAAGCAAACTCCCCGCTGATCTACAGACAACACATGAGATACAACTCTGCCTTAACAACAGATGCAAAATCAGCCAGCACGTTTTCACTGCTACAGGAATCCACACCCTGTCTGTAATGAACCCACTGGAGTCCTAAATGTACATCCCAAAACATGGTATCATCTCATCCAGGGCACCAGTTACCCTAATGGAAACTATTTGGGTGAAAAAAATAGACTAAAACCATGCACCAGAATGAGTCATTGCAACCCAATCCTTGAGCCACTGATGCATCCATGGTAGTTTCAGGTCTTTCTGCAGGGGACAGCAGACTCCAGACTGGGATTCCTCTCCTTGTCTTTCTTCCACTCCCTCTTCCCTGCTTCAAGGGCAGGATGCTTTCCTTCAAAATGGGTAGTCGCTTGATTGAGGCTGACGTTGCAGCACCATTGGAGTTGGTCAGCAGCCAGCTCCTCCCAAGTCTTGATGTCAGCATCCATTTTTTTGAGCTCTGCCTTCAGGGTGCCCTTGTGACATTTCCTCTGGGAACCGCAAGATCACAGGTCATTACTATCAGGGACTGCTTACTGGGAACAGAGCACTTGTTCTGGGAGCTGAGAGTCAGGCATCTGCACCCAGTGTCCAGTCATGACTCATGCAATATGGACATCCATTCAATCCTGGGTTGTAACAATGACATCGCTGAGGAGGTGCCACGCTTAGCGAGAGGGTGTCTCCAGGTGGTCGTGGATTGATCCCTCCGTCTGAAGATGGAGTTCGTGATGACAAGCTCCATACATTTTCTCAGGAGAAGGGTGCCATTGGATCTGGCTTTTCCTAGCGGATGCTGAATTGCACCCTTGTTGCAATCCAGGTGCACGATGACTATCAAGGTACCACCCCCTACATGCAGATTCATGGCTGGAGACTGCCAGATTCACTAGTCCTGTCTGTGTCACCACTGGTCCATTGCCACACGGCTTCTGGAAGTTGGTACCAGAGAACGTATTGTTTCCTGTGGTAGATCCCTGAACATGACTTGGTTCAGTGTGTGATGTGCAGAAATGGCAGCCACATGATCCTGACGGAGATCTGAGCCCAGTGACGAGGAAAAACCCTGGATGACAGGAGATCTCTATCTTGCTAAAGCCTTCTTCTGTCTTTACAGCCATTGAGATCCAGATGCCATCTCCTGCCTGATCGGCTGTTGAGGACTCAGCGTTGGACTGTGGTTTGTCTGGAAGCTCCTCTCAGGCCTGCAGGACATCCTATAGGGCATCTGGCATGGCAGGCAATAGATTTAGTCTGATGTGCATTAATGTCACTAACAAGTGTTCATCTGTACTAATGTGTAGTAGTGCTGATTATAGTGCATTTAGTACCTGTCATTACAAGTACTAAAATTAATGCGCCGTAATTACAGTGCATTAATGAATGTGTAGACATGCCCAATGTGCTGCATTCAAACACTTATTTAAGCCTATCCCAACCATGAAGTTGGTCAAATGAAAGTTATCACCCTAAAGAAATCTTGCCTCTCCTTTCCTGCAGCATCATGGCATCACTCCAACATCCACATCCTAGGACAGAAGAGCCTCTTTTAAGGCCTGCTTGCTTCCTGCAGGAAGGATGCCCAGTTGTGTCTCTAGGTGCTCCTCCAGAGACATGTTGCTCAGTACTTACTTGCTGAGTAACTGGTTAATATTAGATACTCCTGTCCTGCTTCAGTGCCTCCTGGTTCTCCTTTCTTTTCTCTTTGCAGTCTGCATTTTTACCTCCTACCTCTCCAGCTCCCTCCTCAATAGTTCTCCTGTGGCATCTGTGCCACAACGTCCACCCATTATACAACAGAAGAGAGAACAAAGATCTCAAGGACCGTGCTTTTAGATGGTCTCCTCCAGTGTGGCTGCAAAACCACACTTCATGCACTAGAAATCTCTTTCCCAATGATGGCATAAATATTGGTTGCAATGAGTTCAGGATGGCTGCATCACGCACCAAGAGCAAGTTTCAGTGCCAGTCTCATGGATGCTACCATCCAGGCTTTTTTTCCTCCCCTGTTGAGTAGGGTACACACAGCAAGGAGCTGGATCCAACAGCTGCACCAGGGCTACTTTGGGAACAGAGCTAAGCTTTCGTAGGTGCAGGGGCATGATCCCTAGTGACCTGGTTGGGATGAAGGGTACGGCAAAGACTTCTTGTGCCCCTCCTCTCTCCTCACCCCTGCCCCTGTGCAGCCAGAGGGCTTGGGACAGCCTGGTCATCTGTTGTTTCTTTTTCTCTTTGTTTCTGGTTCTCCGTCTATCTAAATCTGTTCTGCTTTCTAGATGATCTTAAACTATTGTCTATGTTTAAAATACCATTTATATCACAGTGGGTGTGTCTACGCGAGACACGACATCACTGTAACAACGAGCTATGGCAATGCAGCGCCAGTGGGCATGAGCTGTGACGCCGATGGATGCTACTGCGCTTATTGCTACTGCGCAGTAGGGCTGGAAACGACCCGTGCGCCCCTGGGACACTGCGGTATCGGCAGTTGCTGCGCAAACATTTAGTACTTGCTTTAGTATCAAATGTGCAGCTGGGTGCTCATGTGGATGTGCCCAGTGAAGGTGAGACTCTAAACTTTTGTTTTCAGTTCTGTGGACACTTGTGTCAGGATTTACACACCCAAAAGGTGACTCTCTCAGAATCACATATGGAATAAGCAGCTACCCTCCATCCCGCACCAGCTCCCTGCTCCTGGTAAGTCCTGCTGCCTGTGCTAATTATACTTTAAAAACAAATGCCGAAAGATTTGCATAACAATTTCAGCATAACAAGCACAGTATAAATGTCTCTGTGAAAACTGTTAGGTAACAACTCAACAGTGACTAATTAAAGACCTGGCTACTTGTTCTGTAGAGTAATCCAGGCAGATAAAATGCCTTCCGCTGGGTAATACTATATTCAGCAGTATCATTAAATATTAGTGCGAGCTTCAACAGTAATTTTCACAAAGAATTTCCTGTAAGCCTTTGAAAATATACGCGTTTAAAATAATAGAAAATGAGATAGTTTTAACAGGATTAGAGGGTGCACAGAACACAGATCATCAGGCTCATTTACATAAAGCATCCTGTGCTGATTTTGTACATATTTGAAGTTAGCAAAAGAGTGAAAAATGAAGCTAAAATCCCTTGAAATATTCTTCCGACTAAATTTCTATTTAATATTATTCCCAGAGAGCGTTTGTTTTCCCTCTGGCCAGTGTTGCGAAAGAATGACTTGTGAATATTTCAGAGTTGTGTTACTGATGCTGGGATGGCTGGTGCCTGATTAATTGTAATTAGAAATCTCTTCAGAAATCCCATTTGCAGCAAATCATCAGGAGTTATTTTTTATTTCGGTAACAAGAGTGAGTGATTGCTGCACGTGGTGCTGGCAGCAGCTGCTGGACCAGAGCTGAGCTGTGAGGCCCACATGGTTCCCAGGAAATAGCTAACACGGGCTTCCTCGAGCCGTGGGTAGCAGGACTGCGAGCACAGGGGACAACCACGGCCTCTCATCACCAGCACCGGGCTGCCGAGACGCCAGTGGCGACCCGCTGCCCTGCTGCGGGAGATGTCAGCAGCAGGCAGGGCAGGACCAGGTGAGATCCTAGATGGCCTCTAACAGCCTTTTAAACCACAAGAACTGACGTGTAAAAGGTCTCTTCAAATGATCATAAATAGCCTGGAGAGCTACTCAGTCAATATACTGCCAAACCATGCTACACGGCTGACTCATCCCATCATCACATCTAAAAAGAAACCCCTATTACTGATCTCTCGTCTGTTGGGGGTGACAGATGCAGAAGCACAAATGAGAATAGTTATAAATGGCATTAACTCTGCAGTCAGCTATAGAAGTGTACAGATAGAAAACCAGTTCACATCCCAATGTATAGCATAAGTGGAGCAGACAGATACCTCACTGAGTAGCACAGTAAAAAAACAGAAACATAATGAAAAAACAGAACTAAATTCATGGAAAAGCAAATTTACACATACAAAGCTGTGAAAAAGAAGCAGAAGGCAAAAGAAGATCTGTTGCTGCTGTGAAGAAAATACAGTAAAGGGAAAATACCCTGAAAACAGAGTAATATGCAGTAACCCTCAACTAAAAATTCCAGATTAAACCTGGCAAAAAAGAAGAGCACAGAAAAGGCATTTTATAGAAGAACAAAGTAGCCACTTGGGGGATGGATTTTGCACAACTTGCATTCGTGCACTGCAGAAGAGCACAAACACACCATAGCAGTAGATGGAGAGACCAGGCAGCAGCGCGCGGACAGGAAACTGAATGACAAATAGACTGCGGCGCGCTGGCAAACGTGCTGGGCTGCAAACACTTGTCAATACCAGGGAAAAGAAGAAAGTGAAATTGCAGCCAAGCAAAATATTAGCACGAGGGCAATGCAACATCCCAGCAGAATACCAAGGGAAAGCGCTCTGTAGCTCACCTCTCGGTGGATACGGCCAAGAGATCTTTACTAACGGGACAAGCACCTGTAAGCGCTGGTCAGTGATTTAGGCGTGAGACGTGCATTAGGATGATGCCAGAGTTGCCTCCAGGATCAGCCAGTTCAATCTGCTGTGGATCCTTTATTGCACTGACCAAAGAGGCTGACCTCAGTCACATGTGTATCAGCCCATGATTTCCCCTGCACGTCTCATCCCCTGTCAGCACATGTTTTTGTCAATTCAGTGCAGTCGGTCCAGCCAGGCCCTGGCTTGTGTCATTTGCTCTTGTTACAAAAAAATATTTCCTTGCGGCTCCTTGTGCATGCCCAGTCCTACTCGGACTCTCTCCTAAGAGAGCTTCCAGGTGGCACAGCTACTAGACCACCGCAGGCCCCTTTACACTCGGATAGGTCGTTGCTGCCACCATTTCCCACCCCAAAGCTACAGAAGCTAGGTTCACCAGGGGGTGGAGGACAAAACCCTGAGGTAAGTAGGGAACTGGGTGACCTGGAGGTAGCACAAGCAGGAGGGGGCAACAGGGGAGGCCTCCTCCTTCTTCCAGAGAAAGTAGGGCAATCATCAACTTAACTCAGGTGCCTGCACATGCATGCACGAGCCTGGAAACAAGTTGGAAGAACTGGAAGTCCTTGCACGTCTCAGAAATATGACGCGATTCCAATAGCAGAGACGCGGTGGGAGCTCACGTGACTGGAGCATGGTCATGGATGGGAAGGACACACTGCGCAGGAAGGGCAGGCCGGGGAGAAGAGGAGGAGGAGTTGCACGGGATGTAAAAGAGCCGTATGGTTGCTCAGAGCTGCAGCATGAAGATGCAGACAGGCCTGTTGAGAGTCCCTGGGGTAGGGTCAGAGGGGAGAGCAACGAGGGTGATGTGTGGTGGGGTCTGCTATAGACCACCAGACCAGGAGGAAGTGGTGGAAGAGGCTTTCTTCAAACAGCTAGCGGGAGTTTCCCGATCACAAGCCCTGGTTTTCATGGGGGGCTTCGATCACCCCGACATGTGCTGGGAGGGCAACGCAGCCGTGCATGGGCAATCCAGGAAGATTTTGGACAGTGCTGGGCACAACTTCATGGTGCAAGCAGTGGAGAGACCAACTAGGGGCCCTGCTCTTCTTGACCTGCTGCTCCAAGCAGGGAAGAATTGGTGGGGAACATAGAAGTAGGTGACAGCTTGGGCAGCAGCGACCATGAGATCATTGAGTTCAGGATCCCGAGGAAAGGATGGATGGAGAGCAGCAGAGTAAGGACCCTGGACATCAGAAAAGCAGACTTTGACTCCCTCAGGGCTGAAGTCAACTCATGAGCAGCCAGACTGAGGGGGAGAAGAGTCCAGGAGAGCTGGCTGGACTTTAAAGAAACCTCAATGAGGGTGGAGAAACAAACCATCCTGACGTGCAGGAAGACTGGCAAGTATGTAGGAAGACCAGGTTGGCTTAGCAGGGAACTCTTCAGTGAAGTAAAACACAGAAAGGAAGCTTATAAGAAGTGAAAATTGGACAAACAGCAAAGGAGGAATATAAGAGTATTGCTTGGGCATGCAGGGATGAAGTGAGGAATGTGAAAGCGCAATTGGAGTTGCAGCTAACAAGGGATGTGAAGGGTTTCTACAAGTACGTTGGTAGCAAGAGGAAGGTGAGGAAAAGTGCGTGTCCCTCACCGAATGGAGAAGGCACCAATTACAGAGGATGCAGTCTTCAGACACAAGGTCAGCTCCCAGACTGCTGCGCCAGGCCGCACAGCATGGGGAGGAGGGAGCAGCCAACAGTGGTGAAAGAACAGGTTTGGGACTATTTAGAAAAGCAGGACACGTGCAAGCCCATGGGGCTGGATGGGATGCACCCCAGGGTGCTAAGGGACTTGCATAATGTGACTGCAGAGCTGCAGGTCACTATCTTTGAAAACTCGTGGTGATCAGGAGTGGTCCTGGATGATTGGAAAAGGGCAAATACAGTGCCCATCTTCAAGAACGGGAAGAAGGAGGAGGATTCAGGGAAATACAGACTGGTTTGCCTTACCTGTGTCCCTGGAAAGATCACAGAGCAGGTCCTCAAGGAATCCCGTTCTAAGCACCCGGAAGAGAAGAAGGTGACCAGGACCAGTCAGCATGGGTGCACCAAGGGCAGCGAGATGACTGGCTCTGTGGATGCAGGGAAAGCAGTGGACCTGATATACTTTGACTTTAGCAAGGCTTTCATACCGGTTCCCACAACTTTCTCACCCGCAAGCTTAGGAAGTCCAGGTTGGATGAAGGGACAGAAAACTGGCTGGATCATAGCACAGGGTAGTAATAAATGGCTCTCTGTCTAGTTGGCAGCCGGTATCAAGTGGAGCGCCCCAGGGGTCAATCCTGGGGCCAGTTTTGTTCAATATCTTCATCAATTACCTAGAAGGTGGCACAGAGCGCACCCTCAGCAGCTTGGCAGATGACACCAAGCTGGGGGGAGTAGTAGGTATGCTGGAGGGTAGGTTGAGAGGATCGAGGGGGGTTTAATAGCAGCCTTCACCTCCCTGCCGGGGGGCCTGCAAAGAGGATGGAGCTGGGCTGGTCTCAGTGGGGGAGACGGCAGGACAAGGAGCAATGGACTCACATTGCAGCAGGGGAAGTTGAGGTTGGATATTAGGAAAAGCTCTCACGAGGAGGGTGGTGAAGCACTGGAACAGGCTCCCCAGAGAGGTGGTGGACTCTCCATCCTTGGAGGTTTTTAAGTCAGAATGGAAGAAGGTTTCAAGGGGAATCCCAGCGGGGTCTGTCCTGGGTCTGGTGCTGCTTAATGATTTAGATGTAGAAAAAGAGAACTCCCAGTCATGGTTGCAGATGATAAAACCAGAGGAGACTGTAAACACCTTGCAGGATCAGAGCAGAATTCAAAAGGATCGTGATAATATGGAGAACTGGCTACAGACCACAAAACGGAGTTCAGCCAGGACGAGTGGCAGGTGCTACGCCCAGGGAAGAAAACAGAACAGCTGCCAGATGCAGAATGGGAGATAACTGGCTGGGCGGTGACATGGCTGGGAGAATTGGGCATGATGGTAGATCTCAGAGTTAGCACGAGTCAGCTGCAAAAACAAGCACGTACAGGTCCGGTGCAAATTAGCAGAAACGTTACACACGTTGCATGGGAAGTGACAGCCCAGTGTCACTGGTACGGGCTAGGCCTCAGCCCGCGTGCTGCATCCTGTTCTTGGGACTGCATCCCCATGAAGGAGACAGAAAACGGAGAGGATCCAGAAATGAGCCCGAAAGGTGCTACAGGGGCTAGGAAGCGAGGAGGATGAGACAAGGGTTGGAAGACACAATGTGTTTAGTTGGGAGAAAATGAGATTAAGGGGGAGACGTGGGATACGAGGCAATAGATCTGAACACAGAATGCAAATTTGAATTAAGTCTTAAAAAACCCCCCAAACTTCCCAAATTGAGGACAGTACAATAAACTGCAGAAGGAAGCTGTGGCATCTCCTTTGCTGGAGGTTTTCAGAAGAGGCGTCAGTTTGGGATGGTTTAGGAACAGCACATTTGCCTGAGTGCAGGGGCTGGACTAAGTGACCCTCAAGGTCCCTTCCAACCCGATGAGCAGGCACCTACCTACCTCGCGGTGAGAGAAGGCAATGTTCATCACTTGGTCATGGGCTGAAGAGCCAATTTTGTGGCAGCTTTGCCCCTTGCTACTGATTTGCAGAGAGGCCTTGGTGCTGGTTGGCAGAGAAGCCACCATCTTGCCTGGGAGGCCAGCGTTTTATTTTTATTGGGGGGAGGGATGTTTGTTTTCCTGGGAAAATCATGGCCAATGCCATTTTTCATGGCGATTGCGGAATTTGCCATTTTTTGTGATTCACATGAAATCACGAAACTGCAGTTTAAGTAGGTCCCCACCTACGAGTCCATTATAATTCTGGTAAGGTAATTATGTTTTTTTTTTTATTTTAAGCAAGGAAAGTTGCTTAAGTAGTACCTGATAATTAATTAATTCCCCAGTTAATAAAGTATAAGCATTTTCTATACTGAAATGATCTCTTATTTCAATAATGGGCAATAATAATAAATTACCTTGCTTTATATGAGCCCACGGTGTTTACTACTTACACAACCAAGAGGCACTTATTATGAAGGTTGTATTTAAATATAAAAAAATTGCAAATAAACATCTCAAAGAAGCTGATGGCTTTTTTGAGCCTTCAAGGAATAAATGTTTTTATTAGGAAAAAGCAGATTTCCTAGGAGTTTCTTAAGTCAGCTGAAAGGTCTAATAAAACAACCAACCAGACACATCATGTTATCCCTTAAGCACTTGCTTTTAGGTACAGTAGAGTCAGTAAGCACCCAGCACGGTGGTTCTCGGTATTTTTAGCCTCAAGGGACATCTCTGGAAACTGCCAGCTCAGCTTTCACTCATTTCTTGACCACGCGTGTTAATGTAACATTATTGACCATCGGCCTCAACATCAAGGGCTGAGCCTTGACATCGGCAGAAGCAAAGAAAAAGTGTGTGCCGAGGTTTTGTGGTGGAGGAGCCGTCTCACAAAGCCTCGCCAGTGGGCACACGTGCCTTGGTGCCCGTTGCAGAAAGTCAAAGGTCCATCCTCAGCCTAGTGGCTTGTTGGGCTTTTGTGGCTACGATGTGGTGGATGCTATAGCCAGTGATGCACTGACCCCCGCGTCACATCCAGTCTCCTTTGACCCCCTCTCCCAAAGGACCAGGTGCCCATGTTAAGCTAGAGCAGGAAACTGGTTCATCTTGCTTGAAATCAGCCCCAAATGTGGGGAAGGGAACAGGTTTGGGATAGGAGAGCCTATTCATCCCTACCTCATGTTTCTTGCACTCAGAAAACCATTAGCAGGTGCTTATTTTTCCCACCTTAATTCAGGCACAGGTCACAGAGCACGTCCCCGCTCACAGAGAAATCCTCTCTCCTTTCCAATGGTCCCTACCACTAGGAGCACAGGCACAGACGAGCTCCATCTCTGGCTACAGAGAGATATTCAGAAACACACTTCTTATTTTTATTGCTCATTGTATTGCCTAAATGTGAGTTTTCAGCATTTCCCCCACAAATGGCTGATGACTTTTTGTTCTACTTACTAATTATTTAGATATGAAGTTATTAGCTTTAAAACCAATATGTATTACTTCAGCAGTTTTTGCTATGGCTGCAAGAAATCTGTTTCGTGCCAAAATATCCAGCCATGCTACAGAGAAGAACACTTCCTTGAAGACTTTAAAGGGTGAGGTTAAAAGTCTGGACAGCCTGAGAAAAGAAAACACCGTTCTAAAACCAATATGCTAGTCAATCTTTTTTAATAGTCCCTTTGCTATACTTTCTATTCAAAGATTTGGTCCAGTTCCAGATTTTACATCCACATTGAAGAAATATTTCTTGTGCATTTCTTGTAAGGCTCTATAAAACTTCTGTGAACAGCGACTGCAGCTGTAAAAGGTGTGTGACCGTCCTTCTTACAGCTCCACAGTGAAATGCGAGAGCTACCATTTCTTGTAAGGCTCTATAAAACTTCTGTGAACAGCGACTGCAGCTGTAAAAGGTGTGTGACCGTCCTTACAGCTCCACAGTGAAATGCAAGAGCTACCCTCTACAGCCCAGCTAGCTCACTCCCTTGGTTCTGCATCGGTGAAGTTAGTCAAAAAGAGGATTATTGTGTCAAGTTGGGCCCTCTGGCAGATCCGCTGCAGGATGAAGCTCTAAAAAGCATCTGGGCTGCGAAACAGCAAGTGGCTGTTTAACTACACAGACTATCTATTATTTGCACAGATATGGAAAGAAAGGTCACAAAAAGCAATTGAAGCAGAAGCAAAGGCTCTTCTTCAACACTTCAGAACTGACAAGAATGTTAAATTCAACATAACTATATGCCAGAATTGTAAAAACCTAACAGGGAAACCCTGGTGAACGCATGGAGTATTATAGTTCCAGCCAAATGGTTCTTATGCACAATTTCCTGCAGGGAACCAGCAAAAAATGCAGGGACCAGTTACAATCCTGACTGTCCCTTTGTAAGATGCTATATACTGGGCAGATGGCTTTCATGGAGGCGAGTTGAACTGAATGAGAAAAATAAGAAAGCCATTGCAGACTAGTTTTAGTTGTATGTGTCAGTTAAAAAAAAATCAGGACACAAGAATGTTTGGGGAGAGGGTTTAAGTGGAGAGAAGGAGCGCAAGTGCTAGCAATCCTGGTCAGCTATAGTCAAGACCACCACATTCACAGTTCTTGCTTTTCTTTCCTCTAGGAGACATATATCTGACTGCAAACTGTTTCTGTTCATGCAGGATTTTTGTTGCATTAAATATGAGGGGGGGAAGTGCCTGTGGAGTGTTATTAAGATTGTAAGATTAAGAAGAAAAAAATCTGGTAGTATGCGAAGGATCTGACAGAAACCAAATGAAATGTGATGTAACTGTGCTTTGAAGTAACATCTAGGGATATCAGCCTGCATACTTCTCTATGGCAGCTTCATTATTTATTACTGCTGACTTTTACTAATTCTTGAAAGACAGACAAACTGCATGCATGCTGAAGCAGATTTGCCCTTCAGATCTGAACTGAAAGAACTTGAGCTAAACAGTCTTTGTAAACAGTGTTGCAGAGCAAATGATGTATTTAGGAATATACAGATTTGAGCTAGATGGCAAGATAACAACATGCCACCTAAAAATCACTGGATGTGAGATTTGATAAGAAACATTTAAACTGAAACTCAAACTCCAGTCTAGTTATAAACATGCCCATGGGAAATATCTTGAGATAAGGCCAGTATCTTGAGCTCTTGCTAACTACTGGACCAGCCAGGGTCAGGCACCAAAGGCCTAAAATAATGAAATACACCAACATTTTGTTCAAGTAAATTGGTCAGTATTTCACTGAGGCCATAAAACGACATCTACAGTGATGCAAGCAGCCATGTACCTAAAATGACTGCAATGCCGTGTACATTCAAAGCCATCCAGCCCCTGGAGCTGGCGCAGACCACGGTGGCCTGCCTGGTGACTGGAATATCTCGACACGTGCACATCAGCCCCGTGCTTTGCATGCCACGCTGGTTGCACATGGGGGTTGGCTTTGGCCTTTAAATCCATAAGCACCCCAGGACCTTCCTACCCAAGAGACGCATCTTACCACTGTTGTAATAAGAGAAAAAGCTTCTTAATTAATGATGTTGTGTTTTTAAGTACTGTTGTGAAGGCCTAGAGCAGACAGATAAGACACTGCTTTTTAACACTCGTATGAAACTTAAAGAAATATACAGATATATAAAATACATTCTGTTCTCTGAAAGTACTTACGCAACGAGCAGAACTTTTGCCTTATGCTTTGCCTAAAACCCAACAAACAACGCTCTCCCTTCCACCTTAAACTGCTCAATATGGTCTAAATTGGCTGACAATACACAGAGACTCTGCCCTGGCCACGTCACAGGGTTATGCTGCACTTCTCTGCAGAGGGTGGCACTGCCACTACACAGAGAGTTAATGTTTTCAGACGTGCCAAGGCACGTGGGGGATTCAACCCCAGACACGCTGTCACAGAAGCAGGATATGCATGCAGTGTGGACCTGAAGGCCCTGACAGTCAGGTCTGTGGCTGGGAAGAGAGTGCTGTGAACATCTGGAGCCAGGAGCTGGACAGCTGCTGTCAGCTGCTGCACTGGATCCCCAGCCCCTCACAGACTCCCCCTTCCTTAGAGCACCAGGATACCCATCACACTCCCTCAAAATTCACGCCTACACAGCGTCCAAAGTTTGGCAGCTGGTGAGCTGTGCACCTTTTCTGCTGAGGTTGACTACAATCATCTCGATTGCCTGCTGCTTCCCTGGTCTAGTTGTCTCTTGGAAGCTGTCTGGGGCAAAGGCAGCTTTTCCTTTCCAGGGCAGAGGATGCCACGATGGGGCCCTAGCCAGAACCCCGCACCACTGCAGCGAAACAACCAACCAAACCGAGTAAACAGAGGGAGCAGATGGTTGGAGCAGGTTGTCTCAGGCTGCACTTCTTCACCACAGCTGGAGGAGGGCTTGTCTAATGCCTTTCCAAACCATACAGCTGGCCCAGTAAGAGATACCCCTCCAAACTTTGCTTCTCGTTTATTTTGTGGCCCATCATGGCTTCAACAACACTCCAACACTACTACAGCATGGAACATATTAAAATTCCCTCCCTACAATGGCATAACCATCAGTATGTGCTGAGCAAAGTTATTTCTGCATGTTTCAATCACAGAAATCATAGACTCATAGTTTCATAGTTTCATAGTTTGTAGGGTCGGAAGGGACCTGGGCAGATCATCTAGTCTGACCCCCTGCCATGGCAGGAAAGAGTACTGGGGTCAAACGACCCCAGCAA
>NW_005842184.1:2002313-2037698 GCF_000455745.1 Alligator sinensis | reverse complement strand
TTATAGTTTCATAGTTTCTAGGGTCGGAAGGGACCTGGGCAGATCATCTAGTCCGACCCCCTGCCATGGCAGGAAAGAGTACTGGGGGCAAACGACCCCCGCAAGATGGTCATCTAACCTCCTCTTAAACCCCCAGGGTGGGAGCCTGCACCACCTCACTTGGAAGCTGGTTCCAGACCCTAGCCGCCCTGACCGTGAAGTAGCGCCTCCTGATGTCCAACTTAAACCTTCCCTCCGCCAGCTTGTGACCGTTATTCCTGGTCACTCCTGGCGGCGCTCGGGGGAACAGGGACTCCCGCAGTGCCTGTTGATCCCCCCTGACTAGTTTATAGCAGGCCACAAGATTCCCCCCTCAGCCTTCTCTTCTGGAGGCTGAACAGGTTCAGGTCCCGTAACCTTTCCTCATAGGACCTGCCCTGCTGTCCCTTGATCATGCGAGTGGCCCTCCTCTGGACCCTCTCGATGCTGTCCACATCCCTCTTAAAGTGCGGCTCCCAGAACTGGACGCAGTACTCCAGCTGCGGCCTGACCAGTGCCGCATAGAGGGGGAGGATCACCTCCTTGGTCCTGCTTGAAATGCATCTGTGGATGCACGACAAGGTACAGTTGGCCTTCCTAGCCGCCTCCCCACACTGCCGAGCCATGTTCATCTTGGAGTCAATAATGACTCCAAGATCCTTTTCCACCTCCGTGCTGACTAGAGGGGAGTTCCCCAGCCTGTAGGTATGGTGCTGGTTGTTCCTCCCCAGGTGCATCACCTTGCACTTGTCTGTGTTGAACCCCATCCTGTTCTCCTCTGCCCATCCTTGTAACCTGTCAAGGTCCGACTGTAGCCTGTTGCTCCCTTCTATTGTGCCCACATCCCCCCACATCTTGGTATCATCAGCAAATTTGAACAGGGTGCTTTGCACCCCCTCATCCAAATCACTGATGAAGATGTTGAACAGGGCGGGGCCAAGGACCGAGCCCTGCGGGACCCCACTGCCCACGTCCTTCCAGGCCGAGAAGGACCCATCCACTACCACCCTCTGGGTGCGGCTCTCTAGCCAGTTGGCGACCCATTGGACTGTGTGGGTGTCTACGCCACAGTCCCCCAGTTTCCTAATGAGAACGGGGTGAGAGACAGTGTCGAAAGCCTTCCGGAAGTCCAGGAAGACTATATCCACTGCTACCCCTGCATCCAATGATTTAGTGACCTGATCGTAGAAGGCCACCAGGTTGGTCTGACATGACCTGCTGCTGATGAACCTGTGCTGGTTGCCCCTGACCATGCATTTCCCTGCTGGCCCCTCCTGGATGTGTGCCAGAATAATTTTCTCGAACAGCTTGCCCTTCATAGAGAAGCAGGGCTAGAAGGGAGCTCCACAGGTCGTCTAGTCCAGTCCCCTGGCTGAGGCAGGTTTGTGCTTGACTAAACCATCCCAGCCAAGTGTCTGTCCAACCTGCTCTTGAAACTTCCAAGGATGGAGGCTCCAAAGCTCCTCGGGGCAGCCTGATCCCGTGCCGGACCACCCTCGGGGTCACAAAGTTCCTCCTACTTTCTAGCCTAAATTTCCTCTGCTGCAGCTTGAGGCCATTGCTCCTAGTCTTTCCCTTATGGCCCATTTTCACCTTCTCCATAATCCCCCCTTAGGAAGTTGAAGGCTGTTATCAAATGCCCACTCAGGTCTTCTCTTCTCCAAACTAAATCACCCTAACTAGACAAACTGCCCTTGATTTGCAGGTGACACTCCTATTAAAACAACCCCAGATGCTGTTGGCTTTTTTGGTAGCAAGAGCACACTGTTGGCTCATATTCAGCTTATGGCCCACTGTAACGCCCAGGTCCTTCTCTGCAGAGCTGCAGCCCAGCCAGTCACCCCCCAGTCTGCATTTCTGCATGCAGTGATTCTTCTCAAGTGCTGGACTTTGCACTTGTCTTCGTTGAATCTCATCTGATTAACTGCAGACCATTTCTCCAGTCTACCCAAGTCATTCCAGATCCTAGTTTTTCCCACCTTTGAATCAGACAATTTGATGTTGTCTGCAAAACAAGACAAAACTAGACTCGCCGGGGGAGGGGGCTGCAGGAAGACGAGGAGACGCCATCAGGGCAAGGGGTGCAAAGGTAAGTAATGGGGGTCTTGCCATCAGGGCAAGGGGTGCAAAGGTAAGTAACAGGGGTCCTGATGGTCTGGCTAATCAGGGGGTGGGGGGGCACACAGTCTTGCAAGGCCTTAAATGCCTGTACACCAATGCTCGTAGCATGGGGAACAAACAGGAGGAACTCGCCCTCAGAATAGCTAGTTCAAATCCAGATGTCGTAGGGTTAACAGAGACATGGTGGGACTCGTCCCATGACTGGGCAGTTAACATTAGGGGCTATAGGCTGTACAGGCGGGATAGAGAAGGCAGGAAAGGGGAGGGGGGGTGGCACTTTATGTCAAGGAGCACTACACATCCTCTGCCAGCAGTATGGGGTCAGGGGAAGGGCGAGCTGAAGTGCTCTGGGTCAAGATCCAGGGGGGGCAAGGCGAGAGGGATTTGACGGTGGGGGTCTATTACAGACCCCCCAATCAGGAGGAGGAGCTGGACAGGGAATTTTCAGGCCAGCTTGCGGAGACACTAAAAGCAAGGGATGTAGTTGTCATGGGCGATTTTAATTACCCGGACATCTGCTGGGAGGAGCAGTCAGCCGGGACGGACCGCTCCAGGAGGTTCTTGGCCGAGTTGCAGGACCTCCACTTGATTCAGGAGGTGCACAGTCCCACCAGAGGAGATGCTCTGCTGGACCTGGTCCTGGCCGCAGGCGACGACCTGGTAAGAGGCCTCCAGGTTCTTGACCACCTGGGCAATAGTGATCATCGCGTGCTGGAATTCACCATCCAGCGTAGAGTGTCAAGGGCCCGCAGCAAGGTGGTGGCCCTAGACTTCAGGAGGGCCAACTTCAGTGAGATGAGGAGATTAGTGGGAGAGGAACTGGGGTCCTTGAGGGCAGAGGAACTCAGCGTCCAAGAGGAGTGGTCGTTCCTTAAGGAAACGATACTCGGGGCCCAAGGGGTGTCCATCCCGACAAGAAGCAAGGCGGGCAGGAGTGTCCAAAAGCCCCCCTGGCTCACCAAGGGTGTCCGGGAATGCCTGCTTGCCAAAAGGGTGGCGTACGCCCGGTGGAAGGGGGGTGTAATCTCCAAAGAGGAGTATACCTCCTCTGCTCGGGCCTGCAGGCGGGCTGTTAGGAAGGCCAAGGCGGAGATAGAGCTCGGATTAGCGTCCAGGATTAAGGATAACAAAAAGTCCTTTTTCAAATATATTGGGAGGATGAAGAAGGCGCCGGGTAATGTGGGGCCCCTGCAGGATATGCGGGGCAATCTGGTGGTTGCGTCAGAGGATAAAGCGGACCTCTTTAACCAATTCTTCACCTCCGTTTTCTTGTGCAGGGACCGGGACTTCCCTGCTGTGATAGAAGCCGGACGCGAGGGGATCGCCTTCAGACCTCAGGTTGGGGAGGACCGGGTTAGAGAGCTTCTGGAGGGGCTGGACGCGTTCAAGTCAGCGGGTCCGGATGCTCTCCACCCCAGGGTGCTGAGGGAGCTGGCTGGGGTTATTGCAGGGCCCCTGGCACGGCTCTACGAGCGATCGTGGTGCTTGGGCCAGGTGCCAGACGATTGGAAGGTAGCTAATGTGGTCCCCATCTTCAAAAAAGGGAAAAGGGAGGACCCGGGCAATTATAGGCCCGTCAGTCTTACCTCAATCCTGGGGAAGCTCTTTGAGAAGATCATCAAGGAGCACATTTGTGATGGGCCGGCATCCGAGATGATGCTCAGGGGCAATCAGCATGGATTTATTAGGGGGAGATCATGTCAGACCAACCTGATTGCCTTTTATGATCAGGTCACAAAGGCCATGGATGCAGGTGTCGCGGTGGATGTAGTCTTTCTGGACTTCAGCAAGGCCTTTGACACCGTCTCTCACCCCATCCTAATTAGTAAACTAGGCGACTGTGGCATAGATGCCTACACGGTCAGATGGATTGCAGATTGGCTGAAGGGTCGCACTCAGAGGGTGGTGGTGGATGGATCATATTCGACTTGGGGGGAGGTGGGTAGTGGAGTCCCTCAGGGCTCGGTCCTGGGCCCTGCGCTGTTCAATGTCTTCATCAGCGATCTTGATGTTGGGGTGGAGAGCAACCTGTTTAAATTCGCTGATGACACCAAAATTTGGGGGGAGGTGAGCACGCTAGCAGGGAGAGAGAGATTGCAGAAGGATCTGGATAGGTTACAGGGGTGGGCAGACAGGAACAGGATGCGTTTCAATACGGACAAGTGCAGGGTGCTGCACTTGGGTAGTAGGAACCAGCAGCACACTTATAAGATGGGGAGCTCCCTACTTGAGAGCACGGAGGCGGAAAGGGATCTTGGTGTCATTATTGACTCCAAGATGAACATGGGCCGACAATGCGAGGTCATGGTTGGCAGGGCTAACCGGACCTTGTCGTGCATCCACAGGTGCATCTCGAGTAGAGCCAGGGAGGTGATCCTCCCCCTCTATGCGACGCTGGTCAGGCCGCAGCTGGAGTATTGTGTCCAGTTCTGTGCGCCCCATTTCAGGAGGGATGTGGACAACATGGAGAGGGTCCAGAGGAGGGCCACCCGCATGATCCGGGGACAACAGGGCAGACCCTACAGTGAGAGACTGCGGGACTTGAACCTATTCAGCCTCCACAAGAGAAGGCTGAGGGGGGACCTGGTGACCGTCTATAAACTCACTAGGGGGAACCAGAAGGGTTTGGGGGAGACGCTGTTTCCCCTAGCCCCTGCTGGCATAACAAGGAATAATGGGCACAAGTTGATGGAGAGGAGGTACAGATTGGACATCCGAAAAAACTACTTCACAGTCAGGGCGGCTAGGAGCTGGAACCAACTTCCAAGGGAGGTGGTGCTGGCCCCTACCCTGGGGATCTTTAAGAAGAGGCTGGATACTTACCTGGCTGGACTCATTTGAGTCCCGTTTTTGTTTTTAGGGTGGGTGGTTTTGTTTGTGTTTTTGGGTTGTTCTCCCGCCCTGGCGGGGGGTCGGGCTAGAAGATCTATTAGGTCCCTTCCGACCCTGAAACTATGAAACTATGAAACTATGAAAACAGCTCAACATACTCTCAATTCCATCATCCAAATTGTTCATGAAGATATTAAAGAATTGCGAACCCAGGCCAGGCTGACTCCTGGGGAGCCCCACTTGAGACCTCCTCCCAACTAGACATGACGACATACATATGAGACCTGGTGCTACCTGTGGGGGCCGAGGGTGGACCGAGGAACGGGAATCCTCGGGAACGCTAGCTGGGGTTGCGGCTGCGATCCCGTAATGGGAAGATGGGTACTCTCTATTACCGGAGCGGAATTAGGCACAGACGGGACACGCATCAATTGGAAAAAGAGATGGCTTTACTTACACTGTAGAGTCGTATACAGCGCAGGCGAGAAGTGACTTCACACTTCAATCGTAGTTGCAACAATTCTAATCTCTAGTCGCTAATCGAGGAGCTCTTGTAGACCGGGTACCTCAGGTCTAACTCGGGCATGCAACACGGAGGATACGTCGTAAGGCTTCGACGACGGGGAGTCGTTGGCAGGTGATCAAACTGCCGGAGTTCCACTCCAGGGGGAATCGTGGAGTTCTCCAACTAGGGCGGAAACACCCCTAACCTTGTATACAGCTAGCGAGCCAATTGCCAGCCGCCATGTGAGAATAATTTAACATCGGCCAATCGTGTTATGCAAATCTGCATATCCTCGGCGGGAACTCTGTCCACGCCGGAACTCTTTACCATGCCGAGACTTCTTCTGCCTTACCGTGCCTTGTGCTGGAAAGTTCTAGTGTGTCGAGGCACTGATCCAAATCAGCTCTGACACTACCGTGCGGGTAGACAACAACATGAGTGCCTGGCTGGGAGCCTCTGCGACCGGGGAAGATTTGTCTAAATATAACTCAGGCTGCAGACCTGTCATTTGCTAAGCATGAGCAGGACTGATGCCAAGGACCTGTACATACCCAGATATTAGCTTGCCCTGCTGAAACAAAACTGCACAAGCCCCCAGTGTCTAAACTGGAACCCCATTTAGCGAAGACCTTGCCAATGCCAGCACTTCCTAGCCTGGCAGGCCCTGCCCAGACATCCCACCCGGGGGTGGCCAAGAGCCTGGGGCAGCCTCTGCCAACCCTGAGCCTCCCTCCTGCACCTGCTTCCTCTCCTTCAGGCTCTGGGAACGATGCACCCTCACAAACCAACCCATCCCCTCCACAGCCGAAAATGAGCCAGGCCAACAATGCACCACGGTGACCGACAACCCAGCTACGACACTCTTAGGGCTAAGGAAGGGAAGGAGAAAGAGGCACAGCTCCAGTCCCACAGACCCGGAGGACTCTTCTCATCGTAGCACTTGGCTATGTGAACCCCCGCTGCAACACGGGGCTGCAAGGACAGCAGCTGCAGAGATACCCTCCTGGAGCCCTGCACCCCAGCCCGGGGAGATGTGCTGGGGGACTGCAGCCCTCAGGATGCCTGCAGGTCAACTGGACAAGCAACCTCCTCGAGCGAGAGCTGTAAGCTGCGGTCTCCGCTTGTGTTCCTCTCGTCTCTACTGATGTATTTTGGGGACTAACATTTGTGCTGCAGCATAATGTCTCACAGGCATACTTATAGCCATTTAAAAAATATATTTAATTAATTAATCCAGCTCATCAAAACCAGATTTAACATTCAGCAATATACCCAATCCCCCAAAATATACACAGGCATAATTTATCTTCTATGAACAGTGCCACCACAACCCAGATCACTGTCCACAGGAGTCCTGGGGTCCCCTCTTCTTCCCCCCTCAGCCTCCAACCATCTCCTCATGTTTCTGATGATGCCAAGCCCCCGTGTCCCTCCATCTCCATACAATTCACCCCCTCCTTTTCCCCAGAACTCTGCCTAATACACGTCTTATCATCTTCTACTCATCTCTGCTTTTTAAATTTTAAATATATTCAAAATTTATTCTTATGCATTAGCTCAGAGAATTTGCACTGTAATATTCAAAAAGGTTTCTTGCATTAGCTTCGAGCATCAAGGACAATAGAAAGTCCTTTTTCAGATATGTGGGGAGCCGGAGGAAAAGCAGGGGCAACGTTGGACCCCTGCAGAACCAGATGGGGCAACTGACAACTGACGCCCAGGAAAAAGCCAGCCTATTAAATGGGTACTTTGCGTTGGCCTTTCATCAGTCCCATGGGACGCCCATGCCTGCTACGGGACAGGGAAGTCCGGGTGAGGGTGATCCCCTGCCCTCCATTAATGCTGACTTTCTGAAGGAACATCTTGAGAAGCTGGATACCTTCAAGTCAGCCGGCCCTGACAATCTTCACCCCAGGGTACTCAAGGAGCTGGCGAGCATCATAGCCCAGCCTCTAGCACGGATCCTTGAAAACTATTGGTGCTCTGGTGTAGTGCCCGAAGACTGGAAGAAGGCCAGTGTGGTGCCTATCTTCAAGAAAGGGAGGAAAGTGGATCCGGCTAACTATAGGCCCATCAGCCTGACTTCTATCCCGGGGAAGATCTTAGAAAAGTTTATTAAAGAGGCCATCCTTAATGGACTGGCTGACGCCAACATCTTAAGGGATAGCCAGCACAGGTTTGTTGCGGGTAGGTCTTGCTTGACCAATCTCATTTCCTTCTACGACCAGGTGACCTATCACCTGGACAAGGGAGAAGAGATTGATGTCATATATCTTGACTTCAAAAAAGCCTTCGATCTGGTGTCCCATGATCGCCTCTTGGAGAAACTGGCCAATTGTCGCCTTGGGTCCTCCACGATCCACTGGCTGGAAAATTGGCTCCGGGGTCGGACCCAGAGGGTAGTAATCGATGGAAGTCACTCATCGTGGTGTCCTGTGACCAAGTGGGCGGACGAGAATCTGATGGTGTTCAACGCCGATAAATGCAAGGTTCTCCACCTTGGGAAAAAAAACCCGCAGCATCCTTATAGGCTCAGCAGTGCTATGTTGGCTAGCACTATGGAAGAAAGAGACTTGGGGGTCATCATTGACCACAAGATGAACATGAGCCTGCAATGCGATGCGGCGGCTAGTAAAGCGACCAAAACGCTGGCTTGCATCCATAGATGTTTCTCAAGCAAATCCTGGGACGTCATTCTCCCCCTGTACTCGGCCTTAGTGAGGCCGCAGCTGGAGTACTGTGTCCAGTTTTGGGCTCCACAATTCAAAAAGGATGTGGAGAAGCTTGAGAGAGTGCAGAGAAGAGCCACGCGCATGCTCAGAGGTCAGGGAAGCAGAACCTACGATGACAGGCTGAGAGCCCTGGGGCTCTTTAGCCTGGAAAAGCGCAGGCTCAGGGGTGATCTGATGTCCACCTACAAGTTTATCAGGGGTGACCAGCAGTATCCGGAGGAACGTTTGTTCACCAGAGCGCCCCAAGGGATGACAACTAGGTCGAATGGTCACAAACTACTACAAGACTGTTTCAGGCTGGACATAAGGAAGAACTTCTTTACTGTCCGAGCCCCCAAGGTCTGGAACAGCCTGCCACCGGAGGTGGTTCAAGCACCTTCATTGAACATCTTCAAGAGCAAACTGGATGCTTATCTTGCTGGGATCCTATGACCCCAGCTGACTTCCTGCCCTTCGGGCAGGGGGCTGGACTTGATGATCTTCCGAGGTTCCTTCCAGCCCTAAAGTCTATGAAATCTATGAATCTATGAATTTTCTGGTTTGGAGGCAGGAGGAGATTCTGTTTAGCAGATTTAAAAGATTTCCATCAGATTTCCTAGTAAGCATCTTTTCCCCTGCAGAACACAAACTTGACAGGACAATGTTTCTACTAGCAAAGCTTCTTCCCAAATTTTTTGAAACCAGTTCACTTGTAAGTTCAAAAAGCAGAGACAGACAACTTGTGCAACAGTTGAAGAAAGCTAAAGGCTTCCTATACACCTGCTCCTATGCAGTTTAATTAGAAAATGTTGGAGCAGACTCAATTAATCTAATTAGAACACTTTAGCATCATGACAGTGTCATGTGTATCAGCCCTTGTGGGTTTAAAAATGGTGCTGGGGCACATTAATCAAAGCTTGTCAAATGAGCTTTACTTAAAGTGTCCCAGAGCCATTTTTAAACCCACAGGGGCTTAATACATGTGACTCTGCAGCATTTTAATTAAAGCAACTATCTGGGAACTGCTCTAATTAAAACGCCCCCCTTCCCCAAAGCACTTGTATAGGCACCCAGTGTCAGGATTTACTTCCTGTAAAAGCACAGCTGCCCACCCGGAAAGAACAACCCACAGACTTTGTTTTCATGCTGCAAGAAATGGCTCAAAAGGAGAAACAGGACCCCTAGACCACAGCCAGTGACCACAAACTGTGATGCCGGTGAAGCACAGTCGCTAGACTTTTCCATTTTTATAAAATAACCTGAAATATTCATCAAGCACTCACAGAATACAGCTCAGAATTACCCAAACTGCAAAGAAAGCCACATATCCTCAGCAATTTTCATTTCAAAATGAACAAAGGCTGCCCACATCCTCAGAGCTAAGCACAAGGCAGCCCTGGCCACTGGCCTTTTGGAGAGGCTGTCCACGGTGCCTGCCATCTCGCATCTCCTCTCACCTGACTCCCCGGCCTCCTGCTTGGCCCCAGCTGAGCTTTCCACGCAGCCGTGCCGGTCCAGAGAGGAAAGAAGGAGCAAATGTCCTGGTTCAGGAAGAATCAGGCTTCGGCCTCACACGAATCATTGGGAGTCCAGCACTTGTTGAATTTTAAGTTCATGCATAAATGCTTTCCCCATTAGAGGAAGCCCTGAGTAGCTATTCAGGAGCCTTCCTGGACAACAGCCTTGACCAGGCTGGGACAGAAATGGTTGGGTTTCAAAGGGCAAACCTAGCACCCAATGAATCTGCGACACGGGCTCTGACCAGAGAGTTGCTTTTCTTCCAGTATGCTTTGCACAACATTTTTCACAAGCATCCCTTTCTCCATCATACAGACTGACTTGACTGTCGGCAGAGGGAGGCCTGGGGCAGTCATTAGGCGCAGAGCTCAGCATGCAGCGGCTGGGGTCGAGCCGTCTATTGCCAGGAGAGGTCTGGAGCCAGGGAGCGGGAGGTTGCTGCACGTCTCTACATATCACTGGACAGCAGCAGCAGGATGACTTACTCTTCAAAAGCCCGGGGAAAATGTGTAGAAAGAAAAACTGTTGTTACAAAGGAGTTCAGCGCGGGAGATGCGTGCTCCAGGTCCTTGGCAGACAGCAGTACAATGCCATGAGAAGTTCAGTGAATTAAAAATGCTTTACACAAAAGGTATTACACCCATCAGTAGTTAACTCCATTATTCCATTTTGAATCTCATTATGCTGGATAATGATGAATTAATCGCTAGACTGGAAGTTGAAGGTTGCCTAGGAACCAGTGATTGTGACCCGATTCTAGTGCCATCAAGGCAAACGGAGGACAGTCCCAGCAGAAATTCCTGGTGCTTCAGGAGCTAATTTTCCAAAGCTGAGGAAACATGAACAGAACTAAGGGGGATTAAAACATCAGAAAGAAAACTATAAAAGAAAACAGGGAATTCTTAAAGAGCTGCTTGGCCCAAAAGTTAGATTTCTGCTCTTAAAAAAAGGAGGACAACTTTTGCCAAAGTCCTGGTCAAGTGAAGGCAGCCATTAAAAATAAAGAGGTGATATATGCTAAGTGGAAAATGTAAAACAGGCAGAACTTGATCTAAACTGGTCACTGTGAAGTGCAGACATTTGATACAGGAAGCCGAAGGAAGCAGGGAAGGGTTCATGGCTGGCAGCATTGAGGGCAGTAAAAAGGTTTTTCTTTGTTTTTTAAACACATCAGGAACAAAACCTCTTCTAAGAATGGTATAGTCCCATTACTAGATGAAGAGGGTAAAACTGTAAATAATGATGATAATATTTCTGTTTGTATTTGAAAAAAAAAAGCAGCAGGGTGATGTACTTGCATCACAGGAAGTCAAAGTAATGTCCAGTCCATCAGCAACCCAGGTGAGTGTAAAACATTTGCCAAGGATAAGCATTTCAAAGTCAGCAGGTCTGGGGAATTTGCATCGTACAGTCATTAAGGAGAGCGCTGGCCCATTGATCTTCATTTTCAGTGAAATGGAGTACTGGGGACTGTTGTGCCGATATTCAAGACAGGCATGAAGAATGGCCTGGGCTACTCCAGGCCAGTTAGCCTGGTATCAGCTCAGGACAAAATAAAGGGTAAAGTTGCTACATAATAATTAAACTGAGACAGAATTAAGGATAGAAAAATTAAACTTAGAGGCAAACAACATTTTGTGGAAGACAGATTTCCTCTTCCGGCAACACCAGTTACATTGATGAAGGTAAGAGGGAGCTGGAACATGCTCAGACTTTTGTAAGACATTTCACTTAGCACTCCGCAGTATTTATTAAAAACGGAATACAGTATCATGAGTGAGCATGCTAATGGATCGAGCACTGGCTAACGAAGCGAACTACAAGTAGTGGCTGTCGATGGGGGATCACCAGTGGGGTTCTGCACCGATCAATGCCAGGCCTGCCACTATTCAGGCCTTCCATAATTGTCAGGAAGTCAACATAAAAACCATTGCAGAGAAAGTAAATGAGAAAGACCACTGGAGAATCACAGAGTGACCAGGATCATTTGGTCACCGGGCCCAAAGACAATGCATTTTAAACTGACCCGTAGCAGCTACCTGTGTGCACAAGCAATAGGCCCACACGAACAGAAGGGGACTCCACCTAGAAAGCGGCGACTCCAAAAAGGACCTAAGGATCACAGCAGACAAGAGACTCAGTGTGAGCTCCCAGCATGGCCACAGCCAGGAAGCACCAGTGAAATCCTTGCCGTATAAACCGGGGAGCAGAGGGGTGATGTGAGCCTGCACTGGTGAGACCGTACTGGACTGCTGCATGCACGTTTGTTCCCCTCATTTTAAAAAGGTTGTTAAAAAAAAGGCAATATTAGTTCCAGAACTGGAGAAAATCTCTTACAGCGGGGGGCATACAGAGCTCCAACGGATGGATGTCCACGTGCCTCTGCGGGGAGAAAGTGCTGGCTATCAGAGGTGTCTGCATGGCTGAGTAAGGTATAAGGCAGGGCAGATTTGCACCTGATAGACTAAATCAGAGATGCAGAGCAAAAGCTTTTGTAAGCAGTGGCTGACTTCATCAGACGCTGCAAAGGCAATGCAGGATGCAAAGCTGCCGCACAGAAAGCAGGGATCAGACTACAAAGGGTAGGGAAGTGGGGCACTGCTGGGAGAGGTGAAGAGGAGGGGTAGGAGAGACAAAAACAAAGCAGCTGACCCAGGGAGTGGCAGAGGGCTTATAAAAAGCAATCCACGGAGTGGGATAAGAGCGTGCGGTCTCAGTTTAGACTGCACTTCACACAAATAATCTCTCGTTCTACAATTTCACATTCGAGTTTCTAATGCTCTGTTGCCAAAGAGCAGCCGGTCTGAAGTCAGTGATGTGCATGGAGGGAGCGGAGCAGTAGAGCCACGCGACACAGCGCTGCGCCGGGGCTCGTCACTACCTGCGCGCTTCTGGCTCCGATTCTGGCATTGGCACACCCAGAGCCGGCACGGGGCTGCATGGCTGGGCCCAAAGGCATGATGAAGACCTGCCAACAGACGTGATCTAAACAGAGGCAAGGAACAAGTTCAAAGCGTGAATAATTAACTACCAGAACTGTAGCAAAACCCCAGTTCTTCTCTTTTTTTTTTTTTAATTTAAAAATACATTCCCTCCCCTTCCCCTAACCATTTCTGACTTTCCCTCTGCCCTCTCTATCCCTTAGAAGTGATTACAAGTAGTAGTAGGTAAGCTACTTGTAAGCTTACTACAGCTATACTACGAAGATAAGTTCTTGTATGCTGTTATTGTAATAAGCCCCTTTTTAGATTGCAAATAGTGTTCTGTTATGTTTGTATTGATTTTTACTGTTTTATATTGTATTATATTGTATTCCTATCATTTTTTGCATTGATTTTTATTGTTTCATATTAATACTGTGTGGTTTAGGCCTGTGTCTGCAAAGTGATGTCAAGTTAACGTCAAACCTCCACCTCGTGTCCCCTGCCCTATATAATACTCATACCTACCCCTCCCATGTAAATTGGTTTTCCTCGAATGCCTGAAGAAAGAGTGAATTGATGAGTGAAACACAATGATAGCAGGACCCTCTACTAAATCACCCCACCATCAACACCAATATCTGGACCAGCGACCCAGCCATGGGAACCACCCCCCCCATTCAAGAAACAAAAGACGAGGCAACCAACCATTGTGCCAGGCTGCACACGCTTGGTATGAACATCTGGAAACCTCTGGAGCAGGGCTGACCTTGCCTGGACAGGCCCTCCCCATAGGAGATCACAGGTAGTCTGCCCCATAAACAGGGGTAGAGAAGACTGACTCCTGGGTCTCCTTGCCATCGTCACCTGCTCCATGTCACGCTGCCTATCAACCCAGAGGCCCTGCTGGCGACCCCCTCTGGACAACGCCTGCAGGAGAAAGACCCCGACTGGCCATCGAGGACCCCTCCCAGCCTGGACAGGTAGCTATCACCCCCACCCCCTCTCCAACCAAGGACTTGGACTCTGCTTCTCTTCCCATTGTGGACTCCAACCTGTCCACCGAGTCTTTCTCCTGCTGCCATCGTGTGAGTGTGTGTGGGAGTGCTCATGTGAGTGTGTGTGGGAGTGCTTGCGTGGTGGTGTGCAGGGTGACTCTGAGTGCTTACAGAAGCTCAGGCTCATGGTCTAACTCATGGCACTTCACTTAGAGTGCCATGAGTTAGAGCATCCCCCTGACCCAACAGACCTGTTGTTACGTCTCAGCTCTGTATTCTTGGGGAACCCTGGTACAGGATGCAGTCTGTCTGACTCACAAAGGACTCACCCCCCTCCCCTCCTCTACCTAAACGAAACTGATTAAGATGCAGTGAGAGACGCACCTAAGACCCTCACCAGATAAGGGTGACGAGTGAATCAACTGCCCTAGGTCTCATTTACATGAGAGATGGAAAACAGAAAGCCTGAAGCAGAGACTGCAGTGAATTCTGGGACCAGAGAAGCAGGAGAGCGCTGCATGATGGGGAATCTGTGCTTCCAATGTTAATCAACCCATGTTCACACACACCCAGCTCAGCATTTATCAGACCAGTTCTAATCTGGATTTACTAAGGACTTTTCCCCCCCAGACACACACACACAGCTCTAAGTTTAATAGGCATCTCGGGCCGTACATTCCCCGGTCCCACTATGGGAGGCCTATTTAAACTTGATTGACTAAAACTCGGTTGCCGGGTTAGGGAATGCTGAGGCAAGAGACCGAGTCAGAGGGGGTATGGGCAACATTTGAACAATGGTTAAGGGTTCATCACAGCATCCAGCCTGCTGGAGCCCTAATCCCAGGTGTTGTCATATCTTTCCCGAGACGACTGGTGGGAGTCCTCTCCACAAAAGGTTATGAGCACCCCAATAATTGTTTTAAGTCTGTTAAAAGACTATAGTAAGATCTGGAAAAGTCATGCTAAGCTGAGGCTTGTGCACAACAAGTAAAAATCCAAAATCCTGATGCTGCAAGCTATCTATTGTTCCTGAAGAAACCATGAGATATCCCATCAGTATATCTGCCACCCATAGGAATTTCAAGCTGGCTCCCAAGTATTTGGGTTACTCCCTAATCTTAAGTGTTTCCTGATTATCAATCAGTTTCCTGAGATGGTCCAAACCAGATAACCCCTTGTCAATAGAAAAGACAATGATTTACACTACTGAGGGTGCTTCGAAGCAGCTGAACTGAGGGTATAAAAATCTGTAAGTGTGTGTGCTGCTAGAGGGAGAAGAGGAAGAGGAAAAGGAAGGAAAAGAAGTAGAAGCAGGAGGAAAGAAGGAGAAGAAGAAAACCCCTGTGCTGACACCATCCCCTGTCGTTCTTGGGACGCTGGAAGAACAGATCATCTCTCCCTTCAAGGACTGTGCTACAGACTGTGCCTGTCAGCTTTGCAGCCTGAGTACCGTGGACTAGGTGAGATCCCAGCGTTCTCTGTCTTCTTTCTAGGCATAAACTTCTGAACCTGAACTGTATCAGTTAAGCTTGAGCTAAGTTTCCCCAAATACTTAGTGAAACCAGGGTAGTATTGTCATTGTTGGTGTTTGTTTTTCTTTTGCATGTCTATTACTACTAGTACTATTATATATTTCATATGCTTAGCAATAAATAACTTTTATAGTCAAACTGGTAGTAATTGGGTATATTTTTCCTTCTCTGCTTCTCTTTCCTCCCGTGCTCTGCAGCAACGCTTCTTTTACCTAAGCTGAAGATCCCTGTGAAGCCCAAAAATATTGTGGGGTCTGCTCAGTAAGAGGCCAAAGATTGGGACGTGCTGAGTTTGAAACACATAAGGGGATCAGCTTGTACAGGCTGATTGACCCAGTTTGACTCAGACGTGCCCTTATGAACTGAATGCTGGCCCATGCGGGTGTCAGCTGGACACCCAGCTGGATTCAGAGGGATTCTGTTTACCTGTGTGCTTGTGTCTGACTGCATTTTATTGTTGCTCTTATGAACTGATTCTTGGCATATGAGGGTGTCAGCCTGTCCATGCTGATCAGCCCGGCCAGGTCAGGCGTGTCACGTTAATTTGTGTGTGTTTGTGTGTATGACTGATTTGGTGGCTGGAGGAACCCAGTCCCATTGAGATTGAGTCCTGCAAGATAGCTCCACTGGGGGTGAGGGCTTGCAGAAGGGAGAGATACAGCTCCGTGTAGTAACACAAGCAGCACATTGACAGAATCACCAAGACCCTAGAAACTATCCCTAATAAATGAGCACACCCCAAAGTGATGGGCAAATTTGGTAACACCACTGTCTTTTCCCCGATCTCTACCACTGTTATTGCCCCATCTCCACTGTCTTCCCCCCCAATCCCTGCCACTGCTATTGCCTTATCCCCAATGCCTTTCCCTCTGATCTCTGCCACTTGCTCTTTAGTTGCCAAGCACCCAGCACCCCAAGCATAGGTACCACAGCCACCAACACACACACACACTGTCACCTGAGTCAGTGTTTAACCTGTGTGCATGTGTGTATGTATGTGTGTATTGTGTATGATTTCATGTCATTATCATTAGAGCGTGTATGTGCTTGAATTGGTGATAGGTATGCATGTGCTGAGGCTGGTAATCTTGGATGTGTATGTGCCTGAGTTGAGTGTGTGTGTGTGTGTGTGTGTGTGTGTGTATGTGTGTGTTCGCGTGCACCTAATTGATTTGTGTGTTTGTATATGTGCAATTGTGTCACATCCTCCTGTCTAACAGTGAAATTTTGAGCTCCCGAGAGTTGTCCTGACCCCACAGGGCAACAGAACAAGCTAGCGAGGAAGGTGGTGGGTTCGCCACCTCCATGTGTTGTAGAAGTTTGAATGCTTGCCTGGAAGATATACTTTGGTCTAAGCACCCGGGCCAGCAGGTGATATGGCATGGTCTGTGATGTGCAGATGTCCAACTATAATCCATACATCCTGTGAGTCCACGAGGAAGGGGAGCTGGTGCTGGCTGTGGAGAGCCTCGTCCTCCTCCTGAAGAAGCAAGGTCCCTGTAAGGCAGCCCCACCTCCAGCACTGAAACAGAAGACATTTTGCATCTTCCTGGATTTCTTAAACCTTGGATTTTAATGGCGGTAAATGACCAGATAGGCGCTGGTTCTTATAAAAGAAGTGCTGGCGTCTTGCAAGCATCCCATTTCTTTGTTAAAACATCAAGATTGTTCCTCGCTTCCTCTGCTTCGTCTGTGTCTTCCTATACAAACACGCTCTTGTCTGTTGTATCTCCAGTTTTTGGATCAGCAGAGCTTTGCTTTATCAAATGGCTTTCATACAGGAACAACAAAGTCTTGTTTTTCTCCTCCTTTTCCATGGTGGTTACAAGTGGCAGCTGTTGTCTTTTCCTATCTGTGAGCACTGAATATTTTGCTCAGCATCGCTATGTATTTAGATTGTTATATGCAGCCATGTAATTATTTCCATTGTGTCCTTGGCAGATGGAATTGGACTGTTTAAATTGTATCCTGCGTACATGCTTGTTCATCATCCTTTATTCAGTTTTAACAATCTGAAAGGCTGCTGGAAATGACTCCGCTTTGTGTTCATCCTAATTGCCGAGTTTGGTGATGGTGGTAAAACTCCCTGAGAGCGTTGCGTTTGCTACACACTGATGGGAATGTGAGACAGCAACAAATGTAGGTGCCCCCGTCTGTTGCGCTTTCATTATTTCCCTTCCTTTTCTAACTGCTGCCGAATCTTCAGAAGCTCACAGAAGGCACCGCCTCTGCTACGCTGCGAGATTTAATTAAGTCTTAGCACTGTATGAGCACTGTAAATCAGGGGTATTCCTAGATACATTTTGTGCCTGCATTTTTCTACACATATTCTCTATTTAGACTTCAAACGTGGTTTTCCCAGACCTGTATTGTTAATTCTTTCTTTCACAGAATCACACGGTTACTGAAGACCTCAAGGGTCATCTGGTCCAAACCAATGCATAGAAGATGATTTTAAATTCACCATATTCACCATGTGGCGCAGGGTGGGTAAGATAACTAGTAGGGTGGAAGTGCTGGACTTTAGGAAGGCTGAGTGCAGTGTGCTGGGGTTTAGTCAATGGCGCGCTGCGGGAGAAGAGCATCGGCGAGACGGGAGTCCAGGCAGGGTGGTCGCTCCTGAAGGAAGCCATCCCTCGGGCACAGAGCTGGATGATCCCAGCATGAGGGAAAAGGGAGAAACGAGCCAAAAAACTTCCTTTGCTAAACAGTGAAATCCAGGGGAGCCCAAGGGCAATAAAGGCAGTGGACGCAGGGGGAGGCTACCAAGGAGGAGTATACCTGCTTGGCCCACACCTGCAGGGAGGCAGTTAGGAAAACCAAAGCAACTACAGAGCTGAGGCTGGCAACACAAATTAAAGACAACAAAAAGTCTTTTTTTAGGTATGTAGGGAGTAAAAAGGAAGGCAGCATAGGACCCCTACTGAATAAGGAGAGCAATTAGGGACAGAGAGGGGGGACAAGACCTAGCTCTTCAATGAGTTTTTGCCTCGGTGTTCCTGACCAGGGCTCAAGATAAGTCTCCTAATGGGCTCTTAGATGATGGGCATCAGAGGGACACCAGCCATCAACGCTGACTTGGTGCAGAGTCACGTGGATGGACTGGACGTGTTCGAGCCGGCAGGCCTGGGTGAGCTGCATGCGAGGGCACTGAAGGAATCGGCCGGTGTCACAGCAGAGCCACGGGCACGGCTGTTTGAGTGCTCGTGGTGCTCGTGGCAGGTCCCAGAAGACTGGAAAAGGGCCAATGTGGTCCCTATTTTCAAGAAGGGGAGGACGGAGGATCCAAGTAATTATAGGCCAGTCAGTCTCACCTCCATTATGAAAAGTTTATGAAGAATCATATTTGTGGGAGTCCAGCAGGAAAAATAACGCAGCAAGGAAACCACCGTGGATTTGTAGATCATGCCTGACCGCTCTGGTTTCGTTTTATGACAGGGTCACAAAATGCTTAGATGCAAGAGTGGAGCTGGATGTCATTTTCTTGGACTTTAGCAAGGCCTTCGATACGGTATCTCATCCCATTCTCATAAATCAATTAAGAGGCTGTGACTTAGATGTTTACACAGTCTGGTGGGTGGCAAATTGGCTTTGGGGTCGCACCCAGAGAGTGGTAGTAGATGTGTCGGTATCGACCTGGAAGAATGTGGGTGGTGGGGTCCCACAGGGTTCAGTCCTTGGACCTGTACTCTTCAGCGTCTTCATCAGTGACTTGGATGTGGGTGTGACGTGTACTCTGTCCAAGTTTGGGGATGACACTAAATTGTGGGGTGAAGTGCATGCTCTGGAGGGTAGGGAGCGATTGCAGGAAGACCTGGACAGGTTAGAGAAGTGGGCAGTGCACAATAGGATGCAGCACAACAAGGACGAACGCAGGGTGCTGCACCAGGATGCAAAAATATCCAGCACACCGACTGGCTGGGAAGTGACCCTCGCAGCCGCGCAGCATCAGAAAGGGATCTCAGAGTCATTGTGGATCCAAGATGAACACAAGTTGTCAGTGTGACAAAATCATCAGCAAAGCTAACTGCACTTTATCATGCATTAGTAGATGCATGACGAATAGATCCAAGGAGGCGATACTTCCCCTCTATGTGGCATTTAGTCAGGCCGCGGGTGGAGTACACGTCCAGTTTTGGGCACTGCACTTCAAGAAAAATGTGGGCAGCGTGGAGAGGGTCCAGAGGAGGCCACCCGGATGGTCAGGGGCTTACAGGACAAGCTCTACGAGGAGAGACGGAGGGACCTGGACCTGTTCAGCCTCCTCAAGAGAAGGCTGAGAGGGGATCTTGTGGTCACCTATAAATTCATTAGGGGGACGCAGAAGGGATCGGAGATGCTCTGTTCACCAGGCACCTCTTGGGGTAACAAGGAACAATGGTCACAAACTGACAGAGAGCAGATTTCGGCTGGACATCAGGAAAAACTTCTTTATGGGTAGGGTGGCCAAAAGTTGGAACAGGCTCCCAAGGGCGGTGGTGCTCTCCCCTACCCTGGGGGTCTTTAAGAGATGGCTGGATAGGCACCTGGCTGGGGTCGTCTGACCCCAGTGCTCTTTCCTGCCTCGGCAGGGGGTCGGGCTCGAAGATCTGTTGAGGTCCCTTCTGACCCGAGCATCTGTGAATAAATAAAAGTTTTCCCACAGTTTGGTCCCAAGGATAATACCCTGGGACAAGATTTCCCACTTTCCTCACTATAGTGCACGTTGTAAGAGGAAATACTATTGAGGAAAACCTCTGTAACACTGTACTTGTCTCCCATGCCTATCCTCTCTGTCTAGAACAGCCAATAAACGCTGTCCACATCAAACCAAATTCTGCCAGTCCACCTGTCTCGATTATGAACAACAGGTGTTCATTATGCTTTGACCACAACAAACCTTCATCTGCAAATTCAGCAGTGCAATGCATCCAGTCACTTCCAATGCGACTGACTACACCAAAATAACCCTTTCACTTATGATGCTGATGTAAATTAGGGACATTCATATGAATATGCATTTTTCGTAACGTAGTTGTTGAACACTTGAAATGAGCTGCTCATGGATATAAAGATCAAAGACTATGAATGATGCATTCCCCCAAGTTATTTTTCAGCTGAGCCAGGATGGCCCGGCCAATGTACGGGAGAAGTCAGAGCAGATGCAAGAGCCCACTGGGATTAATTCAGCAGCAGCACCCAGAGCCTCTTTAGCTCACTTCCCCATAAGTTTCACTGCTGTCTCTAGACATCCCAAATGCCCCAGCAAGTCGGGCCAACTTTCCAAACTCAGGACTTCTCTCTCCTAAGTTGCTTCTCTCTCCCCCTGCCTCTCTCTGAAGTCGTTTCCCCTTTTGGTCCTCAATTAACACGCCCAACCACTTGGACATTCCCTTAACGTCTCCCCCTGAGAGGAGCTGGGTCCGGCTTATCTTCATTGCAGACCCTTCTGAGTCCTGGCTGCAAACAAAGCCTAAAACACTTTCACTTCTACATTGACAAATTTTGATCCCAAAAATGGAGAACCATTATCCTTTGGACCACATGCTCAGGGAGTTATCCTTCTGGCTTTAACTATTGCAAATGAATCATCTGAGGGATTTCCTAGCACACCAGTATCCAGCATGAGGCACTACAAGTACATCTATTACACAAAGCAACCGTAAATAAAAATCCCATTCAGAAGGTTTCTGCTCTGTGAGCGTGATTGTGGCTTACACAGTCACAGGTATGATGCCGTCTCAGACCTTTTCTTACACAGGCATCTATCAGATCGGCTTAAATCTCCTCTGACATTTTACAGATATGAATACCTGTCCTGTGAATTTCTCCTTCTCTGGAAAACCTTGCAGTCGAGGATGCTTGTCTTTTGTGATTACCTTGTTTGTGGGTCCAGAGATTGCTGATGAGGCTGATCTGGGATCGACAGACTCTGTTGCAACTCGTGCATTTGCTCCGTGAGGGGTTGGCGGCTCCGGGTTCCTGGTTCGGGCTGTGACACACTCTCGGCCGTTCCCACTTTTCCATCTCCTGTTGTCATTGTCAGGTTTCTAAGTACTGAGATCCTTGCAGCAGGCTTCCTCCATTTGGGGTGAACCTGGGCAACAGTCTCCCATGGGCTGATGTCGATGTTGTGTTTTTTCAAGTTGGCCTTGAGGCTTGTCCTTGAAGTGCTTTCTCTGCCCTTCTCTTGAGCCTTGACTGAGCTGGGAGAAGTTGATGTTGGATGAACATCGCCTTGATGCTCATGGCGTTTGCCTGTGGAAGGACGCTAATGACGCTGGTGCATCTGGACACAGTGATGCTGGTCCATCCGTCTTCCTGCTGGATTTGAAGGATGTTTTGCAGGCAGCATTGATGGTATTTCTCCTACAACTTGAGGTATTTCCTGTATAATGTCCATGTCTCAGTTCCATGCGGTAAAGTGGTGTTGACAACTGCTTGATAAATCAGGAGCTTGGTTTTGGATCTGATCAGCGATCTTCGAACACTCGTTTTCTCAGGCGTCCAAAGGCTGCACATTTGAGGTGATGATGGGTTTCTTCACTGATGTCAGCCTTTTGCGAGAGATGGCTTCTGGGGTAAAGGGAGTAACTCACCATTCTCCAGAGTCTCACCATGGATCTGGATTAGCAGAGCTGGGATCTGCTCGTTAAGAGCTTGTGGATGGAGAACTTTAGTCTTCTGGACATTAAGCGCCAGTCCTATTTTCTTGTATGCCTCAGTAAAGGCATCAACTATTTCTTGAAGGTCTGCTTCCAAGTGAGCACATGCTGCAGCACCATCGGTGTACTGGAGCTCGATGACCGAGCCAAAACCAAAGCCACCCTGGCCTCAGGGTCAGTCGAGGTTAAACAGCTTGCCATTCGGTAGCTCAGCTCCATCCGGCTAGAAGCTCGCTGGTGGTCAGATGTAGCGTCACGGTCAGGAACATCGAGAAGAGCGTTGGAGCGACGATGCAGCCTTGTTTACCTCCCGTCTTAACCTCAAAGGGCGCCGCAATAGATACACGATGGAGAACCACTGCTCGCGTACCATCACGGAGCAGGCCAAGGATGGTGACAAATTCTGGTGAGCATTCGTATCTCAACAGGATCCTCCACAGCACTTCTTGGCTGACAGAGTCGAAAGCTTTCATGGGGTCAAAGAAGGCCATGTAGAGAGGTTCATGTTGCTCCTGGCACTTTTCCCGCAGCTGGCGAGCTGTGAAGGCCATGCCAGCCGTGCCTCTTGATGCCCTAAATCCATGCTGAGATTCTGGGACGAGCTCTTCGGGAAGCAGAAGGAAACGGTTCAGGAGGGTTCCCGCAATGGTCTTTCCTGCGGCGGACAGCAAGGCGATCCCTCTGTAGTTCCCACAGTCGGACTTGTCTCCTTTCTTGAATATTGTCACGAACCTGGTGTCCCTGCGCTCATCTGGGCTCTCCTCGTCGTTCCAGATCCTCACGACGAGGGCACAGAGCTGTGATGTGAGCTGCTCTCCCCCTGCTTGAAGATTTCCATCCGCTCCAGACGCCATGTCGCTCTTCATCTGTTTGATGGCTTCCCTCACCTCGTCAAGGGCTGGAGGGATTTGGAGATCATCCCTGACCGGGTGTTGCAGGATGGACCTGAGAGCACGCTCAGCAACAACACAGTCTGCATTGAGACGGTCTTCAAAATACTCCATCCAACGGGCATTAATGGCTCCCCTTTCCTTGACCAGGTCTCCTCCATTGTTAGGTCTCGAGGCAGTCAGTAGAAACACGCATGTATCAGAGTATAACAGATTTCTTTCCTGGTGCATAATAAGTATGGCTGTCAGTTAGAAAGGTTGAGACCATAACAACCCAAAATGTGATTCTAGACCTCTCTCTTCCCCAGAGAAAGGAAAAGCTGAGAGGAACTGCAAAAGCATCTTTTAAAAACAGTAGCATAATTACATGCCATCACAAGCTGACACGTTAATGTACACGGCTGAAAAATACGTGGTTTAAACATTTAAAAAGTGGAATCAATTATGTAAAAATTGATCTTAAAACTAAAAGTTTAGTTTGTTGAACGAAACGTTGCCGCTCACTAGAATTGGCGTTTGCTGATTATTTTCCAGAAGAGGAGCAAAATTCAAAACAAAGTCCCCATCAGCCTGATTGCTGTTCTACTCCAGAGCCAGGGAACAAACACCTATGCTGTGCTATACATTTCTACCATGAGAGCAACCATTATAACACCAAACAACACAGCAAAGTAGTAAAACAGCTTTCTTCTTGTCCTTGCACAATGCGGGGCAATTGCAAAACTGCAAGCTGAATCCACAGAAATGAAACATGAAAATATGCAGCAATTCTTCACCAGGAACAGGGTTCAAATGAACTTATCAGACGGAATTGAGAAGGAAATACTGAACTGCCTGCATCTGACTAGCGAGAATAGTTATTACACAGGTGCAAGTGAAATGTAGAAAACCTAACTGCATTCCTATGGTGCTCTGTGCTTAAAAGACTTGCTTCTCATTCACCGTCAGAAGAGCCATCATCAAATGCAACGCTTGATATAAGAGAATAATGAGGAACTCGCAGCAAGCATTTGCAAAACAAACCACCAGAACACGAGCACACGTGTGGCCGCTGTTACTGCTATGGAAACAAAGACAGCAAATGGCCAAATTTATTCGGAATAATGCAGACATCTAAACTGAGAGACTGATACAGACGCTTCCAAAGGTAAACTAAAATATACCGAATTAACAGAGACACGGGTTAAAAGAGATATGTTCTGAGTTGTGTTAAGACTAAATGCGCATGGGACAAAGAGCTACCCTCTCACCAGGAGGGTGGTGAAGTCCTGGAATAGGTTACCTAGAGGTGGTAGCATCTCCATCCTTGGAGGTGTTTAAGACACGGGTAGACCAAGCCTTGGCTGGGATGATGTAGTTGGGGCTGGTCCTGCTTGGAGCAGGGGTTGGACTAGATGTGACCTGAGGTCTCTTTGCAGCTTCATTGCTATGATCCCATGATGATGGACTCTACTTCTGAAACAGTCTTCTCCAGCGCATCCAGGAGATGCTCCCTGGCCTGTGCCACACAGGAAAGCACACTGGGCGATTAGGATGGCCCTGCAAACACCCGTGCAAACCCTGCTCCCATGAATGAAACAAACAGCCCCCACAGCAGGCGGATGCGGCTACACAGCAGCACGGCAGAGACGACCCGGCACACGCTGTTCAGACAGAAAACGGAACAAATCAAGCCCAAGCCCCAAGGTCTGCCCTCGGTGACTCCTGGGCTGGCACGGCCAGGCAGCAGTGCGCAAGGTATAATGTCGCCAACACCACATGCATCTGCCTCCGTGATCCCCAGCCTGACAACCAGGAGCGTGCTTGCAGCCAGGCCGCCGGGCTGCCTTTCAACACGAGCCCTGAGCAAGGTGCAGTCTGTGCCTCGGGATCCTCGCAAGTGCGATGCCAAAGCCACAGACTTGCATCTCCGCGTGGGACTGTGCGGTATGAATGGAGAGGAACCGCAGTGCTGGTTTGTCCAGGCCAGGAGGCAGGGGAAAGATTTTGGAGCCTGCAGCCCACCCACCCACTGCAGACTCCCCTGGTTGACTTTCACTCCTGCAAAGCCCACTGGCTCCTTCACAGGACGGGAAGCACTGCCGGGCTGAAGACCTCTGCCTTCTGCAAGCCATCACGTACGGCTGCTTAGATCCATGAACCGTGGGAGCAGGCGCCACCTCGGTCTCCCACCTCGCCACCACGCAGTCCTTTCCCTTGTGTTTTGCCTTTTCCAATGCAGCTGGTGTTTAGGGAAAGTGCTCAGCCAATGCATCTCCAGTTACTGCAATTTCTCAAGCCATCAGACAACCCTGTGCAGGGGCTGAGCAAGGTTTGCATCCACAACCAGCCACAGGAAGCATGGGCTTCTTTCTACCTACATTAAGAGAGTAACTGGATTCACTGGGAATGGGAATAGGCTGTTATTCTCTGGACCAGCCACAAAGACAGAACATTTTACACCCCCACTGCTCTGTTGAGGAACAGGAAGGGCCACCTCATTGTAAGAAGAGAAAAAAAACAAATATACAAAGTTCTTATTCTTTGTTCCTTACTGAATAATGATGAAAAATAGCCAAGCAACACCAGTCTCATACTGATTAAGCAGCAAACAAGATACAGAACATATTGTGATCAAAAGGGTACAGTAAAACTTTATCTCAGCAAAATGTTATTTGCAAATTAGACATTAAAATAGTCAGCATTTAATTAATTACAACTATATTTTAAGCCCTGCTATAGTAAACGCCAATAAAAATCACTGGAACCCCCTAGGAAATAGCAATTAGCTCATAACCAATATTATACTCTATAAATAAAAGAGGCATCATCAGATCAAGCGCTATAGTTATGACAGAATTCAAGGTTAATACCACATTTAGAGAGACCTTAGAAAATAATTATTACATTCGACCATTAAACATTCACAGCTTAACATGTGTATTGTTTTGACTATGCCTAATGACATGGTATGAATATGCATAGGCAAACACCTTGATTTTTACCAGTGACAACTATAAGCATTTTTAAGTTACTCAGATATAAGCACATTATCTATATGCAGGATATGCATTCAATTAACACTAACTGCACAATGAGTTTTTAAATTGTATATGTAAATATCATACAGTTTGTCTACATAAGTATTAACTTCTCTTTGAAGAGAGAGATAAAAAAAGAAAGTGGAAGTCTTTATTACCAGAAAATAAAGGGAAACTGCTGGAATAACGCAGCTGAGATCCAGACCTCGAGCAAGCTCTGCAAACACACAGTTACCATAACTCAGAACAAGAGACCCGGCTGTGCCCTTGGCCACTGTGAAATGCCATCTCTGGCCTTCCAGTTGTGTCTCACGTATGTTCAGCCCCCCTGCTCCCATCCTGACCAGAGCCATACGGCATATTACATGCCAGAGGAAAAACTGCCCAGAGCTTATCAGCGGGGCTTTTGGGGGGGAGCAGTAGTATATGGAGAGCTCAGGCGCTCGTCTCCCAGGAGCGAGGCACGATGCACAGCATCACTTAGGTGCATTGCAGATCACACAGCCCCTGAGCACCGCTGGGCATCCACAGGCAGGGCACCAGGGTGCTCCAGGGACAGCACCTGGGCCTTAGCCACCTGCTTCTGGACCAGATGTCCACTCAGTGCTATGACAGGGGAAGGGAAGCCTCCAGAGGTGGCTCCTACAAGGTGACACTGGAGACTCAAGAGGCACCAACCTGTATTTTTTCCTGATCTCAGCCCCTTGTGAAAAGAAACCACTGCCACGTGCCACGTGGCACGTTGTGTGTCCTTGCAGAAGCTGCCTGAGCTCTAAGCACAGGTGCAGCGAGTCACAGACGGAGACTGCAGCCCTGCCTCCCTGCTAGCACTCGGAAATCAAGGTGGAGGCACACCGGTTAGACTAACTCAGCCTAACAGGGCTAGCTACCTCCATCAACTATCAGCATTAGTAAGGACTGAACAAGGTCACAGCCTGCCCTGGGGCCTGTGATTTGCATTTGCATTGTAAAAAGTTGCTGTGGCCTTCCCAGCAAGAAGGGTAGTGGGTGGGGGTGGGCGGGTCATGCACTCTCTGGCTCCCCTGCTTATATCTCCTTCCCCAGCTTTTAGGAGCTTCAATTCTCTAGAAAGGACCTAGGACTATGCAGAGGGTGCAGTGCTGCTAGCCAGGCCACAGCCAGCCCCTCTGCAACCCAGCCACAACCCTTTCCCTGCCAGAACAAAACCCATCCAAAAAAACCCTCGCCCCCTCCCCCGCAAAAGCCCCCACTTTCAGCAGACAACATCAAACAGAGAATGCACCCATATAATCATTGCAGGTGCATACAAGCAAGTACAAGAGACTTCTATGTGCTGCTGACCCATGCAGCACTATTTTAGTAACATCAAATGGAGATTTTTTTTTTGGGGGGGGGGGGGAGGGGTTCCAGAAATGGAAGGAAACATTAACACTTATATTAGCAGTAAAGCGAAAACAAACGCAAGTCAAGCATTACTGCCCCAAACCTGCCACAGCTGGAGGAGATGCCTGGTCAGTGCTGTTCAGACAGAGCCAGGCAACACCATCATTGCTGAAATTTAATTTAAAAGCTGCAATCCCCTACAGCGTACACCCTGCGTGCTTGCCACTAATATGCACATTCTTCACCTGAAGTTCCCTACCACTCACGAGCACGACATTTTTGTCTTCCATTCCATTAATTTCTACTTTTATTCTCCCCATAAAAAAGCAGAAAAAAACTATTAAAACCTGAAAAAGCTCAGCCACGGTAATTGAACGTGACACCAGAGATACGGCTACAGAACACCACCAAAGCAGGGCTTATTTCCTGAGAGGGCCATAACTTCTTCCCGCCAACAAAAGCAGGCGAGATGCTCTAAACTGACTTCTTCACTTGTGAGAGATGCTGTGACTCAGCCCGTTAGCTCTTGGGCCAGGGAGCGTTTCCAAGACGTTTCCCAGGGGCTCTGACCCTTTTCAAATATTCTACTAGATTTGGCACGCCCAGGCTTATCTGTAACATCGCCCCTGGCCTTGCAGAGCTCTGTGCGCTGCGTAATATGCACTCTGCCTTTGCCCTGCCTTCAGCAGTAATTGGAGTTCCCACTGAATGAAATTTTAAACATTTCCCTGCGAAGGCGAGGAAAAGTCATCCCCTGTCAGCGGCGTTCCCTGCTTCTGTCAGGCAGGCGTTTGCGGGCACAGTTAAGCTGCGGTGCCGCGTGGGGAGTTTTTGTTATGTAAGCCTGCATGGCTTGTTTGATATTTTATCTGCTTGTGGAAATTAGGCTGCTTTTTGCCATAAGCTGCCCTGAGCCTTTCTGGGAGGCATGGTATAAACAGCTCATGGACAAAGGGAAGCTTTCTCCATCCTACAGCGAGCAAGGAGCGGGATGCAGGGGCTGTGCACGACTAGGGCTGTCCCTGCACGGAGGCAGCGCTGTCATGCTTTAGCCGCGTGGCCGTGGGTTGTTTCATGACAGATTAGCGGTGACGACAGCCCAGGGAAGTGCTGGGAACCTGCAGCGCTCATGCAACTCAAGGGAGACATCTGTCCTTGTCTGTGCCACGAGGCTGCTGAGCAGTAAGGATACCGTCCCCCGGCTCCTGCCTCTTGAGTGCATCTTGAGTAGGTTTTAATGCACTGCACGAAGCAGGTCGGCATCGAGCTGCAGCAGCGTTTCTTCCTTCCACGTCCAAACACTCAGCATTTGTTTCCCCTGGAGCTGCAGACAATTGGATGCTCTTCTGCTCCTCACTGCAACCAGGCCAAACTACTGACTCCTTGCGGGAGAAGGACCCGGAGATCTGCAAGCCTTGCCAACCTTCCTGGGCAGGCGGCATTTAGCAGTACCCTTCGGGGCGACCCAGGGGCTCTCTCACTTTTCTGTAAGGGTGCTTTGGAGTTTGTGTTTGTCTGCTGGGGGGACGGAAGTGCCACTGCCCAGCTATAGGCAAGGGGCTGTGGGCTTGGAGGGGCGTTGGGATGTCCCCAGGGGGGAGTGCGGTGATGAGGGGAGGAGGTGGGGAATGGGAAATGATATCTTGCATCCTGATGAGAGTGAGGATGGGCGGCATGGATGGGACCGGTGGGAGGGGGTTGTTGGAGGAGAATTGGAGTCCTCAAGTCTTGGGGTCCTGGATGGGCAGTCCTGTCTATGGGGTGCTTGTTTGCTGTAAACCACACTGAGCCTTTTGGGTAGATGGGATATAAGTCTAGTACATACACACATACATACGATACATGTGGCTTTCTAACCTCAGGCCTGTGCACGCTTGAGTGAGCACGCTGGCTGCACAGACAGCAGAACCCGGTTGACCGGACAGCACAGGGCCCGGTCCCCACTCTCCCATGATGCTGGCTGCCTCGTTTGTAGGCTGACAATATGAGGCTGTTGTATGACGATCATTTCCAGCCACATTGCATAGGACTAGACAAAGGCACAACACAACATGCTGCAGCAAGGGAAGTTTAGGTTGCATATTGGGAGGGAAAAAACTCTCTCACTCGGAGGGCGGAGAAGCACTGAAACAAGTTACCCAGAGAGATGGAGGAGTCTCCATCCCTGGAGGTGTTTAAGGCCCAGCTCGACAAAGCGTTGACTGGGATAATGTAGTTGGGGTTGGTCCTGTTTGTGCTTGGAGCAGGGGTTGGACTAGACGTGACCTCCTGAGGTCCCTTCCAGCCCTCGCTTTCTAACACAGCATCACCAGATGGGTCCTGCCCTGTGACATGACTAGATGGAGCTCACGTTCAGCCCGTCGATCGGTCGCGCGCCTGGGGAGTTTTTAGAGGCAGTGTCGAGCTGGACAGACATAGTAGTGATTTCTCTCTGCTTCCCAAGGCAGATCCTGTCTGAAATGCCAAATCCTTGTGGCCTCCATTGTCCCCGATAGCCATGGGTGGAGTCCACAATGAAATGACAACAGACGACATGAATTGGGACTCGCAATTCTCTCCAGTCAGACAGCAGGGATAATGGTTTATGAGAAAAGGCCATTCCCCCTGTCCACCCCCAAAGCTATTTACACAGGAGGCAGACCCAGCCTCTTCATGGGTGTGCTATTCTGGATGTGCCGGACGGTAAGTGCGCAACATGTTGCACGCCTGCCTGGGGAAGGGAACCTGGATCCAGGGCGCGGGGACCGATCCCAAGCTGGCTAGCCTGCCCTGGGATCTTGAATGGCAGAGGCAAACCCTGCTTTCTCCTGGTGCACTGAAGGGGACGAGCTGAGCTGTCGAGTGGGCAATTTCTGCCAAGGACCAGCCGTGCCAAAGAGGTTTGAAGCCTGGTACGCATGGCACCCACGTCACAGAGGAGCCAGAGGGACTGAGTCTGTTTCTGAGGATGGTGGCAATCTTGCAGCCTTGACTTCTGCTGGGACCTCGGTTCTGGAGCATTGGCCAGAGAAGTTACGGCCAGCAGGAAGACTTGGGACGACTTTGTCTTGTGGGCGGTAAATGAGCTGTGCTTGTACTTTCGGAGCTCCCCCCTCCCAGGGACTTGCCTGGGTGCTGTGTGTGAGTGCCAGGAGAAAGTGTCAGGCCCGAAGGTGCAGCCTGGGCGCAGGAGATTTTCAGTCCCTCTCACAAATATGCTCTTAAAAGAGTCAAAACGCAGCAGTAGCGGCAGCGGCAGCGTTCGGTTGCTGTCAGGCTCTCCACGGCCTGACAGGGAACGAATGGCTTTGGCAAGCAGCAGAACGAGACCGCTTCGGGTTTTCCAGCCTGGGGTAATGCTTCTGCCTGTCTGTGTCTCCTTATCTCCAGCATGATTAATAGCCATCCCCGGGCACACTGCTGAGCTGTCTTGTTTTGCATTTAGCCTAACTCGGAGTTGCCTCTTCTGAGAAATGTATCCTGCTCCGTGGTGGCTTCTGGCTACTGACAATGGTCACCACCGCCCGTGCCGGGCAGAGCTCGCTCCAGCCTGGCCTGCAGGAGCCGTGAGCCACAGCAGGGAGCAAGCTTTGGTCATCTGGATGATTTTGCAGCCAGCCTGGGTGAAAACCCATCAAGGAGGGCCTGCAACCAGCTTGTCCTGGAAGGGGCTCGAGCACACCCGCGACAAGCTGACCATGCATCCTCTGCAAACCCCAGGGCCATGTGCTTTGCTCTCCTGCCATGCCTCAATAGGGCCTGGAAGTCATGGGGGTGGCTTGGAAATCCCTTGCATGGGAGGCATGAACCTGGTACCATGGGACTGCAGATCAGCTCGGGTCAGCCCCACCTCTCCTCCTCTTCCTGTCTGGCTGACAGCCTTGGGGGTTTCCAGGCTCCAGTGGCCTATACAGCAGCCATAGGTCTTAATCATGGCCTCCAGCCTTCCCTAAAGCCATGCCAATGCCTCATGGGTGTCACTGCTTTGAGGGTCCTCCCAACCCAGCCAGGAAGCTTGGCTCCTCAGGCCCTGGTTTCTTGTCCAGGCCTTAGCTTTTCCAGTAGCCACCCTATGCAGCTTTCCTCTGGCTGCCTCTTCTCCTGCAGCTTTACTGATAGCAGGTCTTGCCCCACTGGCCCTTCCCTTCAAGTCACAAGAGCCTCTGCTCCCTCTTACATGGGCTTGTAAGTGAAATTATCCCATAGAGGAGGAAGCTGAGGCACAGGGCAAATGAGTCGGAGCCTGGAGTCCTGGGGCAGTGGGCAGAGCCGTGCGCCCCGCTGTGCTGGGGGTCAGGCAGGTGAACAAATGGTCCCTGCTGTCTTAAAATGGAAGCAGACCGGATCTCCTGCCCGAGATCCTGTGAGGCTGGCATCCCCAGCATGGCACTCAGATTCCTGCCCTTCGGCCGTAGCAAAGAGGAGCCCGGTGCGTGCAGAGGTGGTGCAGTGACAGCGCTGCCACGGAGCTGGGACTGAAGCAAAGGCTGTTTGCAGCCAGCATTGCCCGGTGAAACTGAGCAAGGCTCACTGCACTGCAGGTACACGGACAAGCATCGCTAGAGAAGCAGGTCAGCAGGGTGTTGCACCCAGCCAGCCACCTCAATGCACAGAAACAACAGTTTGCTACACATCCTGTGCAGGAATTGCCACTACTTCTGAAAGGGTTAAAGCAAGAACCCATGCAGGGTTTGTGAAACTGTGAAAAACCTGCTAAATATTGGTAAAGCTGCACAGAGTTTGTCCTACAGGAAGTGGAAAAGACACCCTTTGTTTACGGCGGCAGGTGAGCTGCGTTTGTGATACAAAGGGGAAACCAATGTGAAACCCATCAGTGGCTGCACCCACGTGTTCCAGGTTGCGGTGCAGATGGGAGAACAGCTGATGTAATAACACCCGGGCTTCAGGTCCCTGCTCTGGGGCCTTACAAAACTCTTGTAGAAAGGGAATATAGCATAATCCTGTAATTAATAATACTTACGCTTTGTCATCAGCATCAGCTCTTGTTACCAATTACTGCTCATTATCATCAGACTGCTTTTCTCAACACTGGTCCCTTACAGTGTCAGGTGCAGGACTTAAAATGAGTGGGATAAGCTAGCTCTCCATGGGTCCTACGAGGGCACGTGCAGAGCAACGAGAAGATAGAGAAAGGGATGAACGTGTGGGTGGCCTCAACAAGATGGCCACAGGACAGCATCTAGCCCACTGGGCCATCGTCTGCTCATACATTACGAGTACCGTTTTGTCTTGCCTGCATCTGATTGCTTCTTCTCTAGCTCCTCACTGACCCTCTCCATCTTGAAGCAATGTAGGCCCTGCTTCACGGCAGCTTTCCACCTGCAGCTCTCTGAAGCAACTGATTCCCAGCGTTAGCCGTCGATGCGACGTTTTTTCTTGCAGACATCAACAAAACTAAGTTTGGACCGTCCAAGTTGACATCCTCTCTCTTACAAAGGCAAAAAGGGGGCAACGTAGGTCTTGTTGGAGCTCTGATCAGTACGTATGCTACTGCCCAGATCAGGCTCTGCTGTAGCACGGACCAACGCAGGACTTGCTAGGGCCGTTACTGAAACAAACTGCTTACACAAGTTTAAGCTGCAATCTGCCTATGCGATTGGGCCTCGTGATGAGTCTGCACGGCCCATCGATAGGGCTGATACTGGACGGTCTAAGAGGCGCACGATAAGGGGGGTGCACAAGGAGCAGCTGGCGGATTCTCAGCCACTTGAAATCCATACGTCAGACTGGATGTCCACTCGATCGACACAAACAAGCACAACCAGAAAAGATTGGCTTGGTGGAGGAATCATGGGTGAGGTCCTAGGGTCTGTGCTATGCAGAGGTCAGACCAGGGGACCCACCGATCCCTTCCAGCTTGAAGTCAGAGAGTCTAGGAGGCAAGAAGGCAGCCGAGGGTGGGCGCTGCAAGGAAACCACCTGGGCACGAGGGCAGAGCAGGGCTGCTCCAGGAGGTGGAGAGCACGGCCGATGAGGAGAGCCAAGGGGCACAGCACCGCGCTTAGTCTAGCGCAGCGCTTCTCTGCCAGGGGCTGTGGCACCTCGGGGTGCTTTGAGATCCTTTCAAGGGTGCCATGCACTCTTAGCTGGTAACGCGTGCAAACACGACTCACAAGATAAACCCCAGACATTTCAACCAGGAGTCCACAGTGTTAAAGCCATTCTGCCCTGGCACGTCTTTCTGAGTTCTTGGCAACAGAAGAGTTGCTCTAGTATTTTTCTGTAACAAAAAAAACAACCTCCAAACAAGTGAAAATGGAACTGGCATTTTCCGAGGGGGGGCTTCAGTCTAATGAGCGGTGCCTTGAGCCTAAAAGGTTGAGAGCTACTGGCCTTGCAGAACAAGGGCTGATAGAGGATAGGATTGTAGCTGGTAAACACAGCAAGGGGCAAAGCACCAGCCAGGAAGAAAAATGCTGCTCCAGCCACAGGACAACGTGCCCAAGAACCAAAGGTTCGACCCTGGCCACAAATGCATTTAGGTTCGAGCAGGGGAGCGTCTCCAGCCATCGTAGGATCAAGGCTCCGGAGCAGCCTCCCAGCGGGAGCAGCAAGGCCAAGAAATGCAGCCCGTCCCAAGAAGGAGCGCGGTTGGCTTACGGACAGGGTCGGGCGGTTACAGGGACCCGAGTGGCTGAGGCAGCAGTGCCCTTCCAGCTCTGCACCTCCCTGCTCCGAGGCCGGGCATTGGTTCACCGAGCGCTTCCCCTTGCACGCTGGCTCTTCGTAGCCCAGGGACACGGCTGCCCAATTCCCACCCCCTCCGCCCCCCACAACAGGCAGAGCCCAGCTTCGCTCTCAACACGCTGCTTCACTTCCTTGCATCACGACTGCCGTTGCTGCGTTTGTGCATTGCTCCGTCCGCTTTCCTTTATGCAGAATTCACTTTGCACGCGTGCTCACATGCACGCCGAGTTTCTTTCATCACACCTACATTGCAGTTATTGCTCCTTCGTGTCTCTCTGTCTCTGTCTCTGTCTCATCCCGTTGCTTTCTTCTGGGGGGTTTTCATGGGGAGATTTTGTTCCCTTCCTCTACTCTATGTGTTGTTCTGGGATTATCCCCCCGTACACTGTACCCTACCTGCTCCTTTCTCTGCACTGCAGGTGTCAATTAACCCCCCCCCCCAAATTTGGAAATGCACTGATGTCACGATCTCTCCCCCCTTTCATCAGACAGGAATAGGAACTCCCAGGTGCAGTCTCCGGTTGCCTAGCAACGGTTGCTCACCATGGGGGCTGCCGCACTGCTCGTGCAGGTGCAGGTCACAACAGGGGCTGGCCAGGTGGCCTGTGCAAGGCCTGGCAGCTCCCAGCATGCGCTGGTGATGCTCCCGCCTCTCGTGCTGCGGCCCCTCAGGGGCTCTGGCGCAGGGGCAGGCTCCCAGATGACATGACGTGCCCAAGGCCACCAAGAAAGCCATTGGCAGAGCGAAGAGCCGGATGCCACCCTGCTAAACACACACCAGGTGGATGAGTGCACTGGCGCTGCCTGTGCCCCGTCTTCGACTGGGTCTGCACTAACCCAAGCTGCACAGCCTGAGCCACCGGGACACGTGCCAGGGGAGACCCTTGCCACAGGGAGGTTTCTGGCTCGCCTCAGACATCCAGCACAGGGCACGGGGGCTGTCAGGGCTTGGCTGCAAGGCCTGGGGGCAGCAAGCCACTCTCTGCTCTGCTGGCGACACCCATCAGGGCGCGAGCATCTCCCCGGGCCCTGCCCTTCCTGCTCTCAGCAACCCCGAGGCAGCATACCCGATGCATGCCAGGAGGTGCAGCAGGGCTTGTGCCTGTCCCAGCAGCTCCCTGGCTGGGAGAGCGGGTTGGGGATGCCCCGGAGAGGCTGGGCACAGGGGACCTCCTCCTCCCCGGCCTCTCCCGGGTACAGGGGTCTCCTGGCTCCAGCCTGGCCTTGGGCTCCGTGCCGGGGCTCCCTGCACTGGCCTGCGCCCCCAGGGACAGGCCCCCGTGCACGTGGCCAGGCAGTCCGAGGGCTGGCTGCGCTCCAGCCAGGTGCCAGTCTCCCATCTGGGCTGCTGGACTCACGATGTCCTCGGAGGAAAGCACGGCAAGACCTCTCGTGTGTGCATGCATGGAGCATGCAGGGGTGTGTGCGAGTGTTGCTGCATGAACACACGCAGTGTCCCGTCCCACGGAGCATGGGGCATGTGCGGTATCTCCGTCATGGGGCCAGGAGCACCGCTGCGGCGGGTTGGCGGTCTGCCCCTGGTTGGCACCGACCGTTCAACTCAGGCACTGGCCCGACATCCACCATCTGCCAATGCCGGGGCTGGGGCTGGGGCTGGCTCCC
>NW_005842184.1:1986690-2002282 GCF_000455745.1 Alligator sinensis | reverse complement strand
TGGCACACGCCCACCCCCAGCCGCTCCCTGCTTGGACCCCGCAGCTCTGCACAGGCGCCGGGGTGCCCCGAGCCCCTGCTCTGCTCCGCTCCGCTCTGCTCTGCTCTGCTCTGCTCCGGGGGAGCTTGGTGGAAGCTGGGCTGGACATGCGCTCGCACCTCGTGGGCCCCTCGGCAGTGCCGGCTGAGGTGCCTGGGCGGCCCCCATCTCCCCCTCGTTAGGAAGGTACAGATGAGCTGGACCTGGATCCGTCCCCTGTGGTCGTCTACAGCTGCAGTTACAGCAGCGGCACTGAACCATGTTAACAGCCTCTTGGCTGGCGTGGGAGCTGCAGAGTCGGTGCCGGATCCCAGCGCCTTGCCCTGGAGCTGGCCGCCTCCATGATCAGCAGCTTTTGTCCTGGCGCTATTCGTACACCCTGGGGCTGCCCCAGCCTCTCTGCCCTGCATCTAGTCCAGCTCCAAATCATCCAGCTCCACCCATCCAAAAATCAAATAAATCAATACATAAAATGAGTGAGAAAGCCCTGCTTGAGGATAGGTTGACCCACCCAAAGCATGCCATGCAAGTGCTCATCTAACCTGGTCCAGAACCGACATCATCAACCCTGCCGCACGGCTACAAGGCTCATTGCCCAACAACACCGTGAGCCCCCGCACCTGCCCCAGGGAAAGCAGGGGGCCGGGGTTGGCAGCATTCACTGTTATCATGCACTCAGGAGACCCCAGCAGAGGCCATGCCCCGCTGCAAGGGCAAGGTAAACCCCCCCCAGTCTGGACCAGTCTGACTGGGAGGGAAACCCCTTCCTGACCCCAGTGCAGCACTGGTCTGTCCTCAAGCTCTGGGGCGAGATCCTCTAGCCAGGACCTTCAGGTTGGAGTCACACAAAGGCTGAGGAGGAGATGGGAAGAGGAAGAAGAGAAAGGAGCTGGTGAAGGAAAAGGGAACAAGCGGAAGAGGATCCTGCGTGGGGCAAGGGGGATCCTGTGTGACCCCAGCGGCATGGCATTACACCAGGGCACCAAGAAGAGGATGATGCCCAGGTCCAACGCGTCCAGGGGAGCGGGACCCCCTGGACTGACCCGGGGACATGCTGCAGCAGAGCTCGTATAAAGGGCCGCACGCAGCCAGATCCGTGGTAAGGCTGGATCCACGCGAGAGTCCCTGTGCTTGGCTGCTCTCCTGCCTGCCTGCTCCAGGGCACAAACGGGCAGAGGCAGGGAAGGAAAGCACCGAGGAGACGGTAGGCAGAGACGGGTGGGTACAGATGGACGGAGTAGCACGGAGCATGTGTCTGGGCTACATGGGCATGCCCCAGCCTTTGAGAGTGTACGGCCCCCAGCATCCCTTCGGTCAGACACAGCCCTCCACCCCACCCACCTCCGCGAAGCCCGCTTCCTGGCACAGCCCCACTCGCCGCTGAAATTGTGGCCTCGCATGCAATGCCACGGCCCGGGGGAAAACTGCCCTGTCCCTTCCCGAGAAGCGAGCGGCGAGGCAGGATACCTCCTTGCATTTCCCGACATGCTGCACTGATGCAGAGAGCTCAGCATGGAGCCTGATGCGTCTCCACGCCCATGCTTACTATCATTTCCTGGGTGCGCTTGGCTGATCCTGATGCAACGAGACAGCATGATGCCCCAATGCAACAAGACCGCATGAGGCATAGCGGGAAGAGCAAGTGGACCCCAGCCCCCGTATTGCCGCACTGCAGGAGGGGGCAGCGACCGTGCAGCAAGCAGCGACCATGTGGCCGTGACCGTGGAACAAGAGCAGAGGCACCCGCAGCCCCGGCGCAGCCTCGTGGAAGCAGCCAGGCTCCCTGGGATGTTGCGGGATGGGCCGTTCCCACCCCAGCTCTGCTGCAGCCTCTGCCTGTGATCCCAAAACTGGCGGCGAGCCCTGAGCCTGTGTGTTGGCCAGCACTGGCTGCAGCTGGGCCCTCCAAGTGCTGCTGGCACACAAGCGATGGGGAGAGCACACGGGTCCTGCCCCTTCCACCACCCCACCCAGATGCAAGGTTACTCTCACCCTCTAACCCTAAACCATTCCCTCAGTGCAGCCAATTTTCAAACAGACCTAGGTCCCCAAGCTCATCTCCTCAACGTCAGCATAACCTTTGGATTAATTGCAAGCATCGACTCCGGTCGTTTGCGCCTGCGGAAAGCCGGCTGGTTGAGCTGATAAGCAAGCTGCTGACCGTGCTCTTTCTGCAGGCAGGTCTCTTTTCCGATGCTTTGTCACTTCTTTTCAGCCTGGGTTTAGAAAAAGGAACATGCCGGCTGCTGAGACCAGCTTGGTAGGCGGTGTGTGTGCTTGACAGCTGTCAACCTTGACCTGTTTCCACAGTCGGTGCAGAGGAAAACACTGCCTGCATCCAGCGACCCGTTAGCGTGCAGACCCCAGGCGTACACCGAGCCTGTCGAGCCCCAGCTGTTCGACACCAGCGCCCAGCTGCCACCTCCATCCTGATGGGGAAAGCCAGAGACATTGGGGTCCTGGCAGCTACTTCAGGGGAAGGAAAACTTCTTCAGATACTTGCTTGTTCTTCGTGGAGCTGCTTCGACACACTTACTGAGAAAATGTAGCCCAGCAGCATTGGAAATCAATGGCACTATTGACAGGACGCCTTGTCTCAGCTCCAAAATCCTGACCAGATGGCCAGGGGCAGGAGATGAATTATTGAATTCAAGCCTTGCCCAAAAGCCTCTTGCTGCGTTGCCTCCCTGTGCCAGAGTGCTTGTTCAAAGCATCAGACCAGGCAGCCTCTTCCTGTGCGAGTAAAGATGCACACAGGTGGGCTGTGAGCTCGTTAGCCTGGACAAGCCGTGCCAGGCTGAGCCCGGTTACTGCCTCGACAGAGACGCTTAAAGAAAACTGCCAGGAAGAAACAGGGTAATTGCATTGGATTTGTAGCCCAGGTCGCAGAGGGGGTAGGCAGCACCGCTGGAGGAACGACCATCCTCGCCTTATTTGTGACAGGCCCGAGTGCAAGCAAACGCCAAAGCCGCCGGGAGCAGAGATCTGCCCTGCTGCCAGGCCGAGGGCACCTACAGCCATGTCCTGCCCCCAACGGGAAGCGCGTCTCAAGAGGATCCGATGTGCCAGCTCTGCCACCAGCTCTGCACCTGTGTCTGCACGTCACGGGCTTGCAAACCGGTCTTCATCCCAGAACAGATACCTGTGTTACAGCCACCCCCGGCAGTCCTGCCACCGCTGCCTCCCCTGCGGCTGCCTCCCCCTAGCACCGCGCGCCCTCCCCGCGCCACTTCCCACTGTGCCAACTTGCCCCAGAAGTGCCACGGATGCCCCTGCCACTGATTTGCCACCGACATCTGGGCCCTGGGGGACACCTCCAGTCACTGGAGCCCGCTGACGCCTGCTCAAACCACAGAGCAGCAGTTCCCAATCTGTGGTATGGGTACCACAAGTGGTACGCAGACCACCTGTCGGTGGTATGCATTAACAGATTTATTATAATTACTTTATACGACCAAAATGTCCTGGTAGCACTTAAGGCTGAACTGAAAAAATTGCTGGTGGTACTTAAGGTTGTATCATTTTAAATTGGTGGTGCGCAATCTGTCAGAGTTTGGGAACCGCTGCCGTAGAGGATAGCGGCATCCCAGGTGGCCGGGAGGACAAGCCAAGCATCCGAAGTCGGCAGGTCAACGTGGACGCAGGAGCCCTGTGACCCACCGTGGAGGGAAGGAGGGAGACAAGCTAATACTTGGTGGCTTTCACCCAGCTGCTGTGGCCGAATAGGGAACAAAACGCAAGTCCTCCAGCAGCAGCTGGCCCCGTGGTGGATGATGGCTGATCACGGGTGCATCTGCGAGCGAGTGGTAGGTTTTGAGGTTTATTTGTTGCTCGAGTCTTTGGCAGAGCAGCTCCTGCCAGCACATCTGGCCCTGATACTTGTGGTGTCGGCTGGGCTGAGTCAGGCCCACAGTGGCCACGATTCGTAGCCCAAGCTCTATGGATCATCTCTCTGAGAACAGGATTTCCAGGGCCAGGACCTGTATCAGTGACTTGCCCGTTCCCATTGCTCAGCAGCCCACCGCTGCGCTGTGAATTGTCTCATCAGCAAACTCGGCCGTCCGTGCAGTCACGCAGCGTGCGCAGAAGTGCCACGCACCCGGCGAGAGCCGAGCCGTGAGCCAGCACCAGGCTGGGGCACCCCCGAGACTGAGCAACCGCCGGCTTCAATGCTGACCCCCGAGCAAGAGCAAGCCCCGGGGCTGCTGAACGAGTCCTGGCCATTGAGCAGGTCAGAGCGGGCAGCGTCCAGGCCCTTGCCTCATTTCCCCGAGCAGCCTGCCCCACGCTTGGGCACCATGCAGGTCCATCTGCATCCCCACACATTGCCCTCTGCACTTTGAACACTTCCCCTCATCTTCACTGGGCCACGGGCCAGTTCACTAGATAAGAGCGGCCCAGCGCTGGCTGCTTCTGCCATTGCTGCCGCCATGTCCCCTTCCTCTGCTGTCTTCCTCCAAGCCCATGCGAAGGGCCAGCGGCAGCAGGAGACACCTCCTGGGCTGACTGTCCTGGGAGCCGGATGTGCACCGAGCCTGCTCCACGGGCATGCAGCCCCGGCAGACGAACCACCCCTCGGTGCCCGTCCACACAGTGCAAGCTGCCCCCACGCTCGCCCGTCCGCTGCTAACCATTCACCGTCCCCCCGCTGCCCCAGGGCCCTGGCATGACACTCCCTACACACTGCAGCCCCCACGCGAGACATGCCGCATGTCTCATGGGCACCTCATCCCTTTGCTCTTACTTGGCAGGGGAGCTAGGAAACCAGCACTGGACCCTCCCAAAGGAGTGAGACCCCCGGTCCCTCCTGTCACCGGGCCATTCAGCGGAGCTACACTGTGCCGGGAGCCCAGCCCGAGCCCATGTACGACTCAGTTGAGGGTGCATTGCCAGGAGCCTTCCCTGGGCATGTATGTCCCAGAGGTCAGAGGTTTCGGGGTCGCTGAGCACCGTGTTGTGGAAGAGCAGCGGGACTATCTAACCCTGTACAACTGAAGGTTTTTGGCAGCACATCTATGCGACCGCTCACGTTCAGACCCCAGGTCTCCATCAGTCTGACCCTGTAGTGACGTCTTGACACATGAATCAGCCTCCCGCCATGGCTATAACTGGCACCTGAGCAGCAATAGAGCCCCTTGTAGGACTCATCAGGTAGGTGGCATCACTGTAGAAAACGTCTGAGTTTGAGCACAACCGCCACTGAGCATCGCAAATTGGCAAAGAGAATTATGGAAACGGCTATGACATGCGAGATGCATTTCCACTTCAGCCTGACATATTTAGAGGTTTTCCCTCATGTGAAAACTGCTCTTGAATATTTAAAACCAACCATTGGGTAGGTCCAGAGCTCAGGGGGAATGTATTTTCTTAGTCAGATTTTAACTCTAACATATTGGGACCATAAAAAAGCATCAATCCCCTTTAAGTCTGTTCCTATCAGCTTCCTCTTCTGCAAAATGAGATCGCTGCGCACATTTAGTCTGAACAACCAGAAAGATGGCCCGAATCCTCCCTGCAAAAGCTGCCTGGGGGTTCGGTTGTTAGAGCCTGTGATCACCTGCTGATTCATAAACCGGGGATGTAGCCGGCACTGGGAATCCTCCCAGAGAGATCAGACCTCCCTTCTGAAATGTGACACAGAAACGTGAGACAGCGCCAGGTCACGGCAGAGCAAGAGAGCAGGACCACGCCGCGGCATCGCCTCCTCTCCAGCCACTGGCCGACAGGCGGGGTTGATGCTGAGATGTGTTAAACACATCAAGGAAGGCCTCGTTTTCATGTGTTTATCCGGCTACAGGAGTAACCCACCGCTCTTTTTTCCCTGAAGTCCAACAACTATCTCCAGCCACAGGCCAAGTATCAAGGACATTTTACACAGGCTGCGTTTAGCCGTTCTAAGAATAGCCAGTAGAGAAAGCTATTGCAAACTGAGCAACGCACGGAGAGAAACACGCCACAACAAGCCTTCTCCCTTGTAGCCCTGTCTCGCATTTAAAAATGCACGCCAACATGTTCAGCAATTAGCAAATCAAATTAACAGATAAGCAAGAAGAAAAAGAAAAGCAGAAACAAGCCGCAAAACACACCATTTAATTCCTTGCCAGGCGTTGGACCTACAAACAAACATTACCCCTGAGGCAGCTTCTCCTAGCAGAAGCCCTGACAACAAAGGTTTTCTCTCTGATCCATTTGTTTCTTCCATGAAAAGAAAGCACAGTCAGCCCCTGCAGCAGAAGCAGCCCCCAGCCTGCGCGGCCCTTCTGGTGGGAGCGTCGGAGAAGTCGAGAGGAAGGAAGTTTAGAGCGATGAGCATCTATTGTTTTACAAGCCACGCTGCTACCGACTCCCGGGTACACGCTCACATAGGTGATGGCCCCGCAGAGCACGTTGTCACCTGGGAATACCCAAGTACCCTGGCAAACCAAGCAGGAAGGAGAGAGCCGTACAGGTGAAAGGGAAGTAATCGGATGCTGCGGCCAGCTCACGGAGCAGTGCCTCTCTGCGCGAGGAGTGCTGGGGTATTATGATCCCAGCACCCGCTCCTGCCCAGGGCTCAGGGTCAGACTTGATGATCTGCTCAGGTCCCGTCTGACCCGACCAACTATGAAACTATTTGTCCAACTGGCAGCCGGCGCCGGCGTAGTATGGAGCTGCTCAGCACACGCGAGATGATGGGAATCAAAGACTGGGCCTCGGCCAGGTTAGAGAGCGCAGCAGAGAGTTAATGGCCATGAAGTCTTGCAGCAGCAGTGACCAGGCCTCTCCAGCCGGCACCCACAATACATACCCAGGCGGCGCGGCGCGGATTTGAGCTATGCCAGGGGGATTCTCACACAATGCAGCAACTCGTTAGTGTCTGTTCAGAAGCTACCTGATGACTAATGAATTACATGACATGAACATGCTACTGTAATAGTATTATTATTAATAATTATAATAATAACAATAATAACACATACTGTAATAGTATTATTAATAATAAATTCTAATACTAATACTAATATTAATAAATACTAATGCCACTACTAATAATGCTACTATTACTAATAATAGTAATAATTATTATCATTATAAACATTGTGATACCGTGACCCTGAGTGCTGGATGGCGAACAGGGAGCTTGCACACGGCAGCTGCCGCCATCCACCACTCCGCACTGCTGTTGCACGCTGGTTCCCCATGCCGCTGTGCGTACCCCCTGGGAAGTTTGTGGCCCCCTTTTAAGTTGCTCGCGACACCCTGGGGGGGTCGTGATCCACAGTTTGAGAACTGCTGCTCTACTGTGTCACCATGAGAAGTCAACACAATCTAGCCCCGAGCCCTCTCGGTACCGCATCCAACCAGGATGCTGGTGACCATGGTCTTCCACAGATCTCTTCTCTTTGAGGCATGCAGACTTTCCAGTGTCGATACATTCATCCATTTAGATAGACTCTTGACAGAAGTCAGCCTCTGTCTTCCACAATCTCTCCTTCCTTCAGTCTTTCCAGTTATGACCCAACTTCCAATTTCCTCTTTCCTCAGAACACGTCTGAGAAACTCCAGCTGTCTTTCTGCAGCTTCCTCCTGCAGCCTGCTCTTGATGACATATCTTCACTTGAGGTGTGACTTGTCCAACATACCTTCAAGATGAGCCTTGAGAACCACATCTTAGTTGCTTCAATTTTCTTTTCCATACTTGGCAATGTTGTCCAGCATTTAGATAAGGACTGGTATAACATAGAAATCCCAAACCCTGAGCCCTATGACTTACTAACGCTTCATGGCAGCATTTTTATTGAAGCCCTGCACCTTGCTGGGGAACTGCACCCAAAATCCTTCCTGGGGTGGTTTCCATCCATGGTATGGAAACCATCACTGCAGCAAGCGCATATCTGGGAAGTGCTGGATCTCACTGCAGCAGCTGGGGGCAAAGGCACAAAACAAGCAAAATCTGCAGCAAAGGAAGAAAAATCTGCCCTGTTCATCCTGGAGTTGCCCCTTGAAGTCCGGTGGGAGTGAGGGTCTGTTTCCCGTAGCACGTGGATGCCTCTGAGGCCTGCAGAAAGCAGCCGTGACTCCCTGCTGCTGGCGTGGCCAGTGGGCTGTCTGGGGTAGGGAGCGAGCAAGGGCCATATCAATTGGTCACCGTCCTCAGGATGCTTTTAAGGGCCACGGGAGCTGAGCCAAGATGCGACCATAGAAGAGTCAGTAAGTAACAACGTAAGGGTCAGGTTGAACATCCAAAGAGCTGGTTAGGTCCTGCAGAGCGATGCACGACACCATGCTGCGGAACTGAGGGTTTCCATAGGAGAAAGATAATAAAAAAGGGCCCAGAGTAAATCCTTAGTGCTACTGCCAGCAACCCCAGAAGCCAACCAGGGACAGACTGGCAAGCTCCTTCACCGGCCAAAGAGCAGAAAAGCCAGGCTCAGCTGGAAGCCTTTGCAATTTGGAAATCTGACCCTAGCAAAGAAAAGAAACAGGAGCATAAATCTGAGCAGCTGACGAGAGGAAATGGGGCTTGTGTCTGCTTTGTGTGCTCATTCATGGTCGGGAGGGGGAATGAGGAGCGAGGCAGCAGCATGCGCAGACGATGCAGTGAATTAGAAGAGCCGGGACCGGCCGGGCTGCGAGGCGTTTCAGAGACACCTGGACGAGCCGCGCAACCGGCCACAAAGCACCGAGCGAAGTCACGCCTGACAGATGCAAGGGGCTGTGCTTTGCAGGGGAGACTTGACCCACCAACTGGAGGTGGGGGTGTTTGCAGGTCATTTGGATTTGGGAGGGGACCTCACATTCTGGCACTTCCCGTGCAAGGGGATGAAGCCGTGGCCCCAGGACATCTGGGGTGGACAGTCTGTCCTAATGGTTAGGGCCAGGTGATGCACTTCCGTCTGCTTCTGCCAAGACCCCAGGCACAGAGGTGCCATCCCAACCCCTCCCACCGCGAGATCTCCCCCAGCCCAAACTAAACCCCGACCTCCGCCTCCCACCTGCCGTGTCGTTGAGGAGATAACCGTCGTCACTGGGATGCGACACAGCTTCAGAGCAAATGTCGCAGTGCAACGCACTCGCAAGACGAACCCTTCTCGACGGCTGGTGGCTGCCCCACGCTTGGCCAAACAGCCCAGGAGACCCTACAGAAAACCCCGCAGCACCTGGGGGCAGGTGCAGGCAGGCGACTGCTCGGACGGGGGGACCGCCGCACGGCCAGGAGCGCTTGGACAGTGCCGTGATGAGGGCAGGGCAAGGGCGGCATGGAAGTGGCCGGAGCAAAACCCGAGGGAGGGAGAACGTGTGCTCGGGCTGAGGGACAGGAGGGAGCAGGGGACCTGGGGCCTGCAGAGCCGTCTCGTGGCCCTCGGCATGCCCGCCAGGAATCCCACAGCTCCCGCCGCCCGTCTCATGGCCCTCTGAAGCCCTCGCTAGCCCTTTCCTGCCCTAGTGGAAGCACATGCTTCACCATCCAGATAGCACAGGTGAAACGGGCTGGTTGTCCGGGCACCTGGCCGCTGGACACAGGAAAGCTCTTGCTGGGAAGGGCTCATGTCTGTGGCTGCAGAGATTTTTTTTCAATCCTATTTAGCGGTTCTTTCTGTACTCTGAGTTTCCTTGAAAGAGGGATGTGGGGGTGTTTCCAAAGGGAGCTGGATAAGGTAGGGGCAGAGTCTAACAATGCTATATTGGGAAGATTTAGATGTGGACAGCCAAAGAAATGTAATGGATAAAGCCATTTCCAAAACAGCAGAAATGAAAAAGGCTTTTAACAGGTTCTCAAGATTGCTAAAGTGAAAAGCACGCTGTGTTTTTTCTTGCCTATATTTACAACTGTCATCGTTTCCTTGTGTTTTGTTTATCCAAGAGGCAGGGAAAGCGGAGGATAGCGAGGGAAACCTGTACGGCAGGGAGACTTGTTAATAATTATGGTAACACATGCAATCTGTCAGGTCTCCCAGCACAGGCAGCGTTTCCCCTAACCCTTAATCAAATGTGCCAAGAAAGCAAGACCACACATTTTTAAAGTCCTCCTGCCAATGACACCGTGGATTTCCTGCCTTCTCAGGCCCCCGCTGGCTAGGTGACTCGTCACGACATTTCTCCAGTATTTGACAACGAGTCTGTGCAATCATGCTGGATCTTAGTACAAACAGCTGTGAATGTCTGATGCCTTCAGCTAACTCCCAGCAAACTCACTCACCCTCTGGCACGTTCTGAGGCGACGAGATCCCAGCCCAGGGTTGATCCTCTCTGGACTCTCATTAACTTGATAAGATTTAGCTGCAGCCCGGGGGCAGGACTGCTGAGGAGATCTGAGGCCAGCCCGGCATGGGGCAGCTGGGGAGGGAGGTGGACAGGTCCAGGCCAGCCTGGCCCTGGGCTAGCACCCTTCAGAGCCGCCCCGGGCCAGCCCTGTGTTGCCCCGTGCGCTAGCTCCCCGGGGGCTGCAGCAGTCACTCATTTGGGCAGGGGAAGGAGCCGACCACGATACCTTTCCCAAGGCCAAGGGCACTGCAGCCACGAGGGCCATGTCTCCACCATCTCCATCACCCACGCGCTCCCACTGCCCACTGCGACCCCAGGAACGAGGCAGGAGGAGCTATGCTTGCAGTGCCCCCATGCCACTCGGGACCTGTTTCCCGTGGGCTGGGGGCGGCCTCAGGAGGTCTGCGGTCTCATTTGCAGGGTGGATATGTGCAAAGAGGAAGCTGGCGAGGGCAGGACCCTCCCCAGGCAGCGACTCGGAGCAGCACCGCTGACCCCGGGCAGCTCCAGACCTTGGCGGGTCTCGTACCCTGCGCTGCTACCCGGGAGGAGTCATGTCACGCCAGCCCCGGGACCCTTTCTGCTACACAGAGAGCACAGCCTAGACCAAGTGGCTGAGGACCAGGGCCCTACTCCATGGCTGCATTGGCCAAACACCCCGTGACATTCACAGCCCCTCGTTTCCCCCTGCCCTGCACCATGCGTCAGCGCTAGCAATGCGGCGCTCAGGACTTGCGCCTTTGTCACTGCTGTCCTCAGGCCTGAGGCTGCAGCCAGCGTGGTATCACACACGGCTTCCAGCAAAACGAGGGACAGGGAAAAACGAGAGAGGGCAAAGGAAGGATGCAGCAGGTTGTTTAAAGCCACACTCAATTATTCTTGTGTGTTTGCTGGTAAAGTGCTTGGGGCCTTGGTCTACAAACACAGACATTAAGATAGTAAAGCAACACCCCTGATGGGCAGATATCAGTATATAATTGCAATGCATGCTAGGCATGTGCCCGTTTGTCTGTAGTTTATCTCTGAGCTTGCTAGGTGTGCGCTAGGCATGGGGTTCCCGTGTCTCTCCCCCCGTCCCCGCTGGATGTTGGGGGCTGGATGCCCCGGCCTGGCACCGTTCAGAGCGGTCAGGTCAGTGCCGTCCCTGAAGGGGAAGCGAGGAGACAGGGAAGTCAGCGGTATGCACCGGTCACTCTTGCGCTGTTTGTTTATGGACAGCTCGATACCAGGACAGGCATTACAAGTGGTCTGGGCAGTGCTGGGAAAAAGGTTTTGGGCACAAGCTTGTGCACCAGAACAAAATAAATCAAACCCCTTCCCCTGATTTCACTGGTCCCCAAAGCATTGGGAAATGTGCTGAATTTGCTAAACATTGCCTGAGTGAGAGTCTGAGAGCCAGCGTGGAGAAGGGACTGCCAGGCCACCCCCTCTTCTCTTCCCCGACGCTGCGTGGGCTAGGGCCCTCGCCCAGCACGTGGGACACAAGCTCCAACCTCTCCTGCACCCAAGGACACTTGAGCCCCCACCTCCCCTGGGGGAGCCCCGGTCACTGAGCCCCAGAGCCATGCGCGATGGCTGTGGTCGTGCTTTGTGTAAGGCACTTGGATGCTCAGAGACAAGCTACAGAGCCTCATGGCTGGGGCACATGCCCCAAGGCGAGGCACTGGTGATCCAGTCCCTGCTCCAGCAAATACTGGGCGCCCTCCTGGGAGCTGTGGATTCAAAACTGGTCCCCTCAGGCAGAGGGCAGGATGGATCCCAGGTCTCCCACTTCCCCAGCGAGTGCTCTGCTCCACCTGCTCTTGGATAAAGCAGGGGCGTGCACGCGTGCATGCATCTGTGCCACTGCTGATTTTAGGCACGGTACCTGCCTCTAGGCCCTTGTTTCCAATACCACACAGAATGGAAATGAGACATTTTGTTCAACCCCAGACAAGGCTGGGAGGGCTGCAGGGAGGGAAGGAGAGACACTAGAAATTGGTTCAATTCAAATCGATTAGGAAAAAAAAAGTCAGCAATGGCAATGCAGTCTGGTAGATGGAGAGAAAGCAGGGCTCCCTCCTCAGCCCCAGACTGACACTTGCCCTGCCGGGCTCTGTGCCTGCAGTGACCCAAGTGCCTGTACCTGGGTTTCTGGCGCGGCACTGAGGCTGGCAGAGGCAGAGGCAGAGTACATCATGGCACGAGGCCCCAGAACGAGGAGCATGAACCACCCCCACTGTGCCACGCGGCATGCTGCAGGACCCTGGGACTCTGCCCGAGTTGAGGCAAGTTCTCCTGTGGAGCTGAAACAACCTTGTTCATCACCACAGTGCTGGCATACTGAAGGAGGGCAGCAACAGCAGCCTCTCATGTCTGCAGCCTGTTGCATCCTGCATCATCTTGGTAATGCAGGGACTGCCTGCAAGCGTGCAAGGGGAATGCGATTGCCCACAGCACTGTGAGGAAAGGATGGAGATCCCGAGGGGTAGAAATCGTGCCCCAGCACCACTCACGAGGTCCAGCCAGGCAGCAGGTGACGGCTATTACTGCAGAATAGGTTTCTGCATCCCAAGCAGGCAGGGGGAAAGAGAGAGAAGCACTTGGGGCAGGGCAGTGCGAATGAAGACCTCGCAGGAAGAATATCCATCTTTAGTAGGACGTGATGAGCAGAGGCCAACAAGGACGAGAGAAAGGGAGCGATGGGTGACAAAAGCAGCATCTCGGAGGCCAGCCAGAGCAAGGATAAAACACCACGCTGAGCTAGATTGTGTGAAGGAACGAAGGAGAAGGCGTGGAACAGCTTCTGGACTCATTGCCTGGACTCATTGCCTCTGTTTTCAGCCAGGAGAAGGATGCTGACCACGGGGGCAAAGCCAGGACAGCTATGAGGAACGAGGGGATGAAAGCGAGAACTACCGCAGCTGAGGCAGACGCGGCAGATGCCCAAAGCTGCCTATAGCTTTAAGTAGACACTAGGGCGGGAAGTGACCTCGTAAGATGGTCGGGTCCAGCCCCAGCCCAAGGGCAGCAAGTCAGCTGGGGTCTTCATGCGCACCTGGGAGGAGGCCATCTCCATCGCAGTACCCGGAGAGACCTGGCACGTGGCCGCAGAGGAGCAGGGCTGCCAGGGTTGTCGTGGGCCCGTGAGCAGGCTCCTCCGTGCTCCTGCCAGCCCGGGCGATGCTGCGTGGCTGGAGCGCGGCGAGTCTGGCACCTCCGTGCATGGAGCTGGTCGGGGGGAGCGCCGCAGGCAGCAGCCACCTCCGTCCGACCTCAGCAAGTTTGAGCAAAGTGCAGAGGAAAGAGTAATGATGAGCATGGAGGGAAATGGGCGATAGGAGAGTGAAGCACAGGTTTTTTTCTCAACAGGTAACGGATGTGGCAGACATAGCAAGTGTAGCAGGGTAATAGATTCATAGATTCATAGATGTTAGGGTCGGAAGGGACCTCAATAGATCATCGAGTCCGACCCCCTGCATAGGCAGGCAAGAGCGCTGGGTTCAGATGACCCCAGCTAGATGCATATCCAACCTCCTCTTGAAGACCCCCAGGGTAGGGGAGAGCACCACCTCCCTTGGGAGCGCGTTCCAGACCTTGGCCACTCCAACTGTGAAGAAGTTCTTCCTAATGTCCAGTCTAAATCTGCTCTCTGCTAGCTTGTGGCCATTATTTCTTGTAACCCCCGGGGGCGCCTTGGTGAATAAATACTCACCAATGCCCTTCTGTGCCCCCGTGATGAACTTATAGGCAGCCACAAGGCCGCCTCTCAACCTTCTCTTGCGGAGGCTGAAAAGGTCCAGGTTCTCTAGTCTCTCCTCGTAGGGCTTGGTCTGCAGGCCCTTAACCATACGAGGGTCCCTTCTCTGGACCCTCTCCAGGTTATCCGCATCCCTCTTGAAGTGCGGCGCCCAGAATTGCACGCAGTACTCCAACTTCAGTCCACCTAGACATCAGCAAAGCACTCGACGCAGAGCCGCATCCTTGCAAGAGCCCAGAGTTGGGTCAGCCCCTCCATGGCATCTCCTCGGTGCCCAGGCAAAGGTGCATTCGGAGAAGCCAGCATGGCCTCACGTGCCCCATTTCCTTCCAACAAAAAACCAACACTGCCAAACCCGCCATAAACTCTTCTGTCCTGGCCATGATGCAATGATCTTTTATCCTGAAAGTCTGGATCCCGTGTTCGCAGGCTCCTCTGTGGAGCTGTGGGTGGGCAGGTGTTAATGTTTTTGTTTTTTAAGCCGTGTCTGGAGAATCCCGCAGCAGAAGCATTGGGCAGCGCTGCCCTCCCGCGCCCCCGGCAGCTCGGGGATTAGTGCTGGACCTGCATCGGTCACGCTCGCGGGGAGCATCGGTCGCGTTGATTAATCCCAGCGCGGGAATCCTCTGCTGCCTCAAAGCACTGACACGAGCTGACTCAGCTCGGGGCCTCTCTGCCAAACCTGCCTGGGGGCCGCTTGGAAACAGAGACTAGTAAACTGCAAGCTATATTTAATCCCAGAAACATTTGCCAAAACTTCATTAAAGGCTCCAGTTAATTCTGGATTTATCAAATCAATTGCAGGGTTAGTTCCTTTATGCTGGCAGGAGAAAAAGTCAAAGCAATCGTTGCCCCGTGACTTGGGGTGGGTGGGGAGGGAGAGACATTCAATTTTTTTCTGAGACCAAGTTCAAAATAAGACACATTTATTCCCTTTGGATTGTTTTCATATTGTTTTGTTTCTCAGGGTGCAAACATGGGCTGCTTTAAACTCCTTCAACAGTAACTGAATAAAAGCAAAATGAACCCCAAATGAGGGCAAAGGCTCAGAAGCTGCCAGAGCCATTGGCTAGAAAAGACCTTCGCCCAACATGCAGCAAAAGGCCGGCCCCGAATCGGAGCAGCTGAGCCGTGCCTCCAATTACTGCTTCGAAAGGTGCCAGCAGCTGGGTCAGAAGTCCGGCACCGCAAGCTGGGCATCGCCGCCGTTCGGGAGGGATCAGGCCAAGAGCACCGGCAGCGGCAGAGCCAGGTCTCATCCACCCTGCAGCAGCACGGATGGAAACCGACCAGCAATCCCCCGTGCCACGTCGTGCAAAACCAACGTCTGTCCCCACGCCGAGTGCAGGGAGGGGGGAGCGACATGTCGGAAAGCCCGGCAGCACCAAAGGGCGAGCATCAGAAGTCAACAGCAGGAGATCTGAGTCTGGCAATGGGACCAGATTTTGGACACAGCAAATGTGGCATCTAATGCTGGTCTATTAAGAAACAGAAGCCTGCTTTGAAGGCGACTGGTGCTACCCAGCTTCAGATGCCTTCACCAGGCTTCATTTCCAGAGCGCTGAACCG
>NW_005842184.1:1985558-1986617 GCF_000455745.1 Alligator sinensis | reverse complement strand
CCCTGAAGAATTTTTTTGTGACCAGCTGCTCCAAACAAGACCTGCCCGGCGACCAGCCGGGTGCCGGTAACACCATCGGCCACCAAACGAGGGTGGCCCAAAGAGCCTTAAAGACTAAATAAGTTAAGTTAACAATAGTACCTTGGGAAGAGCAGGTCCCTCGAGCCTGCTCGGTTTGCCCCAAATCCCAATCTCTCTCAAAACTAAGCCCCAGTGCCCTTCCTGATCTTGCCCTGCACGAGCCTGCTGGCGAGCGCTTCCCATCCCCCCGGAGCCGTGGCACGGGCAGTCTGTCCCGAGCAGCTCCTGGCAGGGAAGGCGGAGGAGGTCTGCACAAGGGAGGGACACGAGGTATTTGCCCCAAGAGGAGAGGAACAGGCCCTTGGGGCCCCGCTGGCTCTTGACGACAGGCTGCGTGAGCGCTGCAGACGAGCCGGTGCCTCCGTCCTCTCCGCGCAGCCACTCTGCCCAAGGAGACCAGGACGGGGCTGGCCTGGATCGCAGCCTACAAGCATCTGCCTGGCACGGCAGCAAAGGGGGTCCCGAAGAGACGGGTATACGAACCGGAGCCCAGAAGAGGAAAGTTCATGCTTGTGCACATGGCCCTAATGACGACATTACCTGGCTCCGAGTTCAGCCTGCAGCTGAGCTCCTCGAGCTGATACGAAGCTAGTGCGTCCCTGCCCCCGTGCTTGATAACAGTGAATAAGACCTCCACACCTGGCCAAGGTGGACTGGGGTCATCCAGGCTCTGCACAATGTGGGCTTGGTTAAGGCCTCCACAGCAAAAGCAGCTGAATCAATAGAGATGTCGGGAGCAAAACCCCGTTGGTGCTGCTCTCGGGCAGGTCGCTGTGCTGACAGACAGCGAGGTCTGCGGTGGCAAGCAAACAGCGTCTTCCTGACTGCCCAGAAAGATGAACAGGGATCGGTGACAGCGTGCAACAGGGAGAGTCGCGCCGGGGTGAGAGCAAGGTGCTCACCCCTGCGCGTGGCCGTCGGGCTCCACGTGGCACAGGGGCCGTGGGCTGGTTTGCTACACATGACGAGAGGCTGGAA
>NW_005842184.1:1931143-1985527 GCF_000455745.1 Alligator sinensis | reverse complement strand
GCGGCACATGAACAGTGCCCCGTTATCCTGCAGCTGTGGGAGGACACCCTGCACTGGCAGGCCCACTAGCACGGTCTGCTTGGCCAGCATGAAACACGTGGGTCAATGGCTGACCAGCATGCATGTGGCTCTGCATCGAGTGCTTTGCTCATGTCTGGGTGCACTGAGCCCGCTACACTTGCTATGTCTGCAACATTCATTACCTCTCTGAGAAAGAAACCTGTGCTTCACTCTCTTATCGCCCATTTCCCTCCATGCTCATCATTACTCTTTCCTCTGCACTTTGCTCAAACTTGCTGAGGTCGGACGGAGGTGGCTGCTGCCTGCGGCGCTCCCCCCGACCAGCTCCATGCACGGAGGTGCCAGACTCGCCGCGCTCCAGCCACGCAGCATCGCCCGGGCTGGCAGGAGCACGGAGGAGCCTGCTCACGGGCCCACGACAACCCTGGCAGCCCTGCTCCTCTGCGGCCACGTGCCAGGTCTCTCTGGGTACCGCGATGGAGACGGCCTCCTCCCAGGTGCGCATGAAGAAAATTAGGAAAATAAAAATAAAAGAATAAGCCAGAGAACAGAATTAATGAGGCCCCTAATTAATGCATTCCCTCATTCAAGGATGAAACAGAGTTTGCATTGGGCCTGGCTTTTTTCATGTCTACACTGCATTTACCATTGGTTTTCTATGCATATTTAACTATAACATTTGTTCACAGAAGTGTACAAGTGTAATCCTAGCTTTACAGTTGTCTAGGAGATAATCCTACTACAGATAAATATGCAGGTATTTTCTGGTATTAACACAACAAACTTCAGGAAACTAAACACACCGCCACGTTTAAAACCCGTGTGACAATACAGCTGGGGCATTAGGAAGCTGGAATTTTCCATCAGGCTTTTAGATTTAAATGTTCTGGCAACTTGAATGTAAATAAGCTACAATCATTTAAAACTTGTGATTGCAGAGAGCGTGTCTATTAGAAAGAGCATTTGTACAAGGAAACTGAAAATGTTGTTGTTTTTTTTTTTTCCTGCCTGATAGTTTAAAACTACTTTGATATTCTGCAGTACAATTATGTTAAAGAATGTTCACTGTCAAGGCAGGGAATACAAAAAACTACAATGGAGATGTATATTATAGCTAAGCTCAGAAAAGAACAGTTCCCAAACATCCCTATTAAATATTAATTCATCTCATAGCAACACCATTTTCAATAATTGTCTTTGCCTTCAAAGCCACAGTGCAAGCAAAAGCCTTTCCTTCCTGCCTTTGCCAGCAACTAGAGGCAGCAAAGCGGCGTACTGGGGACTTTTCTGACGTCAGCGTCCAGTTCACATCACCTCCGTCATCTCTCTCCTTAAGGGAGGTTCAAAGGCCTTGTCAAGGAGCGAACGGCTATTTTACCAGCCGATTCCAGGTGATCACGTCCTGCACAAAATGCAGTGCTAAAGACGACCTGACCTGATAAAGCAAGTCAGCAACCATTAGTTCTCATGGGCTGGGACTGCTGAGGACCATCCCAGTAGGGTGAGCACCCGTCCGTAACTGGGAGGGACAGTCCTGCCCTGCAATGGGAACCCAAGTCCTGGTCGCAGGCTGCATGACCGTGGGACAGCATCTGTCCATGATTTGCAGCATGGTGCAGGGATCCACGGGAGAGCGGGTTTCCCTTTGCCTTTGCATGTGTGCACGTGCACGCCTGCACATGTGCTGGGAACACAGCTGGGCAGCACGGACAGCAGCTCCCTGCAGGTGATTCTATGGGGGGAGGGGGCATAGGGGGAGAAGGGAGCACACTGAGGCCCCCCCATGGTGAGGGAGGGAGGGAGGGAGTGGGGCAGGGGCTGGGGGCACTGCCCAGCGAGGATAGTGCATGAGGCCGGGGCATGGAGGATGGTGCATGGGCTTTTCCAGGGCTAGGAGAGTGGCTGCCCACTGCTGCACGCACCCCAAGGCACATGCCCCCCAGATTTGTGCACAGGGCGGGAGCCCCCCCCCGCCATGGCGAGGTGCCCCCTGCCCACCTGGCAGCAGCGGGGGCAGCAGTGGCCCGGAGTTGTTCCCTGATGCTGCCAGGTGGGCAGGGGGTGCGCAGCGGCGCAGGGCTCCCAGGGGAGAGACAGCAGGACAGGGACCCCCAGGCCTGCAGTGGGCATCCTGCATCCACCCCCCGCCTCGCTCAGCTCTGCTCTGGCTGTGCTGCCAGTAGAGGTGGCGGGGTGGTTGTGGGAACGCGTCCCACCTTTGCATTTTAAAAAGACGGTTACCCTACATCCGAGCTCAAGAAGTGGCCTAGGCTGAGACTTCGGGCTCTCTGACAAAGGAATGGATCAGATGCATAAACTGGACCGGAGAGTGCAGCGTGGCAGGGGAGGCTCATCACAAGGCCCAAGAGGTGACTACTGACTTTTCCAGCAAATTGAGACTTTGAACATCCAGAATTTAAGACAAAGCTACTTCCTAGTTCCCAGAAGGATTCAATGTCTCATTTGCTCCAGACAACGTGAGCCAGGCTCCAGCCAACCTTTGCAAGAAAATTGTGGACTAGCACCCTCCCAACAACCTGGCTGCAGAGGAAACCGAGGGGTTTTTCTGGGTACAGGGGAGAGTGCCTCTGAGGTTGCAGTGGTTTTTGTCCAGCTTTATTGCTGCTGTGGACACAGGACAGCAGGATGGAGTTGTAAAGTGCAGCCAGGAGGTTCCCCAATTTGGGGTCACTGATGTGTACTGAGCAGCTGACCTACAACAGGCCAGCGAGTCAACAGCATCCGGGAGTGTCACTTGCAAGTCAAGGGAAGTGATCCTTCCTCTCTGTTCAGTGCTGGTGAAACATCACCAGTCTGGGGCCACACGCTTCAGGAAGGACAGAGACTGGGAATAGTCCCATGTAGCGCAATAAAAGTGACGACGGGCCCGAGAGAACTAGATGAAGAGGAGAGAGAAGGATTTGGTAACAGGCTCCAAATACCTGAAGGACAATGACAGAGAGGATAGAGCTGTGCACAAGAATAACTCTGAATCACCAGCCAGTTTTGTCCACACACAAGGTGATGGAAATATTGATGTTTATTGCCGCAGGGCTGCTGAAAGTATTCCTCCAACGTAGCCACCAGCTCCTCTTTGGGAAACAACCATTTATTCTATATATTTTTCTATCCAAGCATGTCAAAGTCCCTCAAGTACTGCCTATGGCCTTACAGAAATAAGTTAATTGCTTTCATAATTATTAACATAGCTTGCAATGTAATCATTACTCAACCTTCATTATGAACTATCTTGAACTTTATTTCAGATAATGAATATTTATAATGGCATAATTCCAATCTTTAAAACGCAAAGGCTCAACGTTTCTTTCAAATGCATGTTAATCCCCACCACTATTGTTGAGGAAGTCAGTTTACTGTTCATTTGGTTATAATCAGGATCTTTCCAATTATCAAATTCATGATTGCAATGCAAACAGTTTGAACCAATAAACTATGGTATTACCAATTCTTGCTGACAACCTCATGCCTGAATGACTATTATTAATTTGTTAAATTAATAGGGAAATCAAGAAGTTATGAGCAGCCACAAATAATACAGAGAATTTATAGATGGGAGGGCAGCAAATTTATGAAATCTGCATCCTTGCTACCTTATGAGAGAACTTCTAATTAAACCCATAACAAATCTACAAATTGATTCTCCAAGAGAGAGTCATTACACAGAATATTCACTCTGCCATTTACTCTTCTTGCTTATGTGCTCATTGAGTCATATTTGGTGACATAAAACACAAATCTATTAATAGACGACAAATATCACCATCCACATTGAGTGCACCAGCTTCCTGCCAAGGCCCCAGATCTGCCTCTGATCACGATACCTGTATTCTCCTCCTCATCGTTGGTCTAGGACTTCTGCCAAGCTCCTGTAATGTTTTCTTTCCCTCCATCGTTACCAACCGATGCTGCAGGGACCAGGGCTGCCTTTAGCAAGGTGCCCACTTCCCAGCTTACGCATCGCCTACCTCCTCGCTTCCCAGTGAATGGTCACACAGATTTCCTGGGGCTGTCGCAGCAGCTAGAGCCCAGTCAGACCAACATACCTCCTTCCATTTTCTGTGTCGGGTCACAAGCAATGCTGCCCTGGGAAGGATGCTCCCTCTGTGCTGGGGGAACTTGACAGCAGCCAGCAGAGGATGAGGATGTGTGCACAGTGCACGCCCAGTGACATGTGTGGCACGCTTGATGAGAGTCCACTCCAGCACGGCGGGTAAGCCAAGTCCGGCATCACCATGCAGGCAGAGGGAGGACTGAGTGCAGGGTCCGACCTATTGGATTTAGGATATAAAGGGTGAGGTTACACAGCAGTACTAACCGAGTGTGAACTGCAAGGAGAGTTAGATGGAGTTCAGGGTGGCATGTGTGGCAAGCAGTGGCCTATCCATGGTTAATGCCATCTGCAAGTGACAAAGCTTTGCCCTAGTGTGAGAGGGCTGGCGAGTGGGGAGTGGCTAGGGGTGCATTGGCTGGGGGTGGGCAGGGAAGGAGCCCCCATGTCGCTCCTCTGCCCCCCTGAATCACCACTCCGCTGCTCTAATCATCCTGGAAGCGTCCAACCATCCTACCTGCTCCTGGGCGCCTGGCCCTGCAGCCACTCCTTGGCCCTTGCCCCTCTTCAGCTGCAGGGCCCGGCAGGGGCTGGATCTGGGCGTGCGGGGGCAGCAGGGATGCCCCCCCCCTCAGGTTGAACAGGGCAGAAGGGCTGCAATCTGGGGGTGGAAGGACTGGTGGGGGGCAAAGGGGAGACCACCTGGGCACTGTGCAGGGGATTAAGATGGCAGGGTGGGGGCAGATGAACACCCAGAAGTTAGGTATCACAGCTCAAAGATAAAAATCATTCGACTGAGGGTGAGGATTAAGATGCCTCGAGGGCACTTGGCACTTGCAAACAAGCATTAAATATGCGGTCCTTCAAACATTAAGTGTGCTTAACATCATCTAATTATAATGTGTGAATCTCACCCAAACAGTATGTAGATCTTCAGTTATCTGGAAGTTTGCAAGTGGAAAAAACAGTAGATGTTCATAAAGAAGAAGTGCCTTTCCCCCCATACATTGATTATGTTTTCAAGATGAATGGGACCTGGCTGATCAAAACCAAATCCAAGGTCTGTTAGTTTGTAACTCCATTTGAGTGACTTCTCCTGGTTGCAAAGGTAGGATAAGGTTTGCCCTTTGTTCTGCAAGTGCCATCACCTGCTTGCAAGAGACTTCGCTGATGGTGCTTGGACTATGACAGTAATGAGAGTAGACTTGTGTGTCAGCCATGCTAGTAAATATGCTAATGGTACATGGTGGCTGAGCTTGAGTTCTACACTTTTGGTATGAATATTAAATATACGTTTGCATTTCATTGTCTCTTAGATGAGCTCCCTTTCCAGGCCTGTGGGAATCTAGAAAGCGAGTTTGCATGATAATCTGTGCGAGTCATCTAATTAATCACTTATTCATAGATTTTCAGCTCCTTTTCCTGTTGGCTATACGGCTCCGAGATGATCCTAAAATTCTACAGTGTAGTAGTTACCCGAGATTTTTTTTAAGTCTTCATTACTTTTCTTTCTGCATTACTTTGCTGTGATTAGTCACATGTCAAACCCTAGGCCAGCTTGCCTTGTTTTTGTTCCCCAGTTTGATGGCTTATGCAACCATACAGCCTTTGCATTTCCAATAGTCACGTATTGAAACACATGCTATCAGACTGATTATGCAGTTCACAGTTCTCTGCAGGTGATTACTGGAGCGATCACAAGAAAACCATTCACAGGAGTGGACCCCCAATAGCACCATTTCACCCCAAGCCCTGGGCCTAATTCTGACTGCGAGGCAGCGGCTGAGCTGAGCAGCCTGTTACCGCAGAGCACAGGCGCTGCCTTGGGTCGACAAGACGACCGTCTTAAAACCCATCGGTCTCCCCCAGAGCCCAAGAGGCTAATGACTGCCTGGCTCCCCCCGTGCTAGGGATCCCTACGTGTAGTCAGCTCTGTGGCAGAAGGCCCTTCAGCAAACCCTTCAGGTATGGGCTGTTGCTGAAGGTGCGTGGGGTATGGTTGGCCACGTGCAGGACCTTTGCTTTTGAATGAAAGACGAAGTAATGCCATCACGTAGGCAACAGCCCTACAGGGTCCATCCCAGCTGTGCCAGCAAGCGTTCGGGGGCAGCCTCTATGCAGTTTCAGACACTTGCCGTCCTCTTTTGCCTTTCTTTATAGTTCCTGCGGCCAACGGGAGTCCGGTGCCTATGGAGAGCAATCACATCTTCCAGACACCCACCTCCAGAAGCAGCATCTCTGGCCCGGGTCCTGCCCGGCGTGGATTGTCGAGATCCACACAGCAAATTTCTCCAGGCTCACCTTCAAGTCTACATGATTTCTAGCCCTTTGTGAAAAATCCCTCCTGACATTTTTATGTAGACCCTGTTATGAGAAAATGTATTCGTCACAAAGACACTAATCACATTTTTAAAAAGCAGAACTGATTGCAGCAGAGGCTTGGCGGCTCAGAAAATTAGACAAGGACATCAGTTCAATCCCTGAGAAGATCTTCAGGCAACTTGACACTTGCTTAGACAAAACACCACCTAAAAAAGGCCAACGGGAAATGTGTCTGACCAAGGATTTAATGCACATCTCTTATGATTCAGCCATGTAAGTTATATTCTACAGCTTTATTTACTGATTTTCAATGCTGTCCATGTTTCATAGCATTCCTATACCGCTGGTCGAAGCGTGTCACTCCGTGTTATGGATACGAGCTCGAATCGAATGGAGTGTATTTAAAACGGGCTGCAAGTCCCCGTAGGCGTCGTGCTCTCGCTGTAATGCAATTCTGTTGCTTTCCGTATTGAACACAACGGGCCAAATTTATTTCTGGTTGGTTTTAGTTGAGTTTAGTCCACAGGGCTGAGTTCAGTCCACAGAGTCATAAATGCAAATATAGTTTACAGTTATGAGCCAAAGAGTGTGCAATAGATTAGACCACGTAGATTTTCTTAAATAAAATATCCTTTGGGTTGCCGTTCAAATATTTTATACACTTTGGGGATGAAAGTCAGACCTGGGTAAGTGGCAAAGCTACACTGACTGTAAACACAATTGATTTTTCACTAGTTCCCAGCTGAGAAAATAAATAAATGTTGCAAGTCAGTAATGAAATCAGGTACGGCACAATGCAGGATGCTTATCTGCAGGGTATTTTTGTCTTCGCATACCTCTTGTGGGCCTGTTTCTGCTCCCACTGGAGTCAAGATCAAGCCCTATATGTGCACTATACATTGGAGAGAAGTGTCAAATAAAAATGATAGCTCATTACCTTTGATTATGAGAGAGACCCAGTACTTATAGTTCTTTAGAGAAGCTTTACAAGTACTAGTCTGTAGGGGGGGAAAAAGGGAGGGGGGGAGCTGATCATTTATACAGTACAGCAGCTTAACTGAGAGGGGGAAACTAGACGAATATACTGAATAATATAACAGTCAGGGCTGTGTAAATCCACATTTTAAACCACAACAATAAAGATGATTTGTTCATAGTGAAGTTTCTGCATTGCATGGTAAGCGGATGCCAAAAGTAATATGCAAAATGAAAACTCGCTCAGGGTAATAACCTTAGATGCCTCTTCATTTCTATAAGTTATTCATTGGAGAAGGCAGAGAGTGGGGAGGGAAAGTTGCAAGCTTACAGCATATACTTGATATTTGTGTCCTAGAGCTGTGCTTCCCAGACATTGCTACCACCTCCCAAAACTACTAGGAAGATTTCAGTGCAATTTATTTATGATGATACCAAAGCAGACAGAGGCAACACATGCAGTGGAAACACCACGGTTTTATTCTTTGCAGAGACAGCGTACCTGTTTGCCTCCTACAGCATTTCATGCAATTAGCAGAGATGGAAGAGATGGGTCAGGCAAAATAGGAACGGACAAGAGTTTTCCACCATCCGGATGACTCTTCAGGTGTTGTGGATGACTCGTTTGTGAGAAGTGCAAATGCATCAGCAGTGCATTCACGTGTACATCAGTGCATAACACCAACACAGTCGCCTGTAGCGGGGGAAGCAAAAGAGCAGTCGGTACAATGGAGCAAGGCCTCTTGCCCATTGCTACAGCCACGGGTGGAGGAAAGCTTCCTCCCATCCTCTCTGTCCTCCAGGAGGGCTTGGCACTGCAGAGGGATTGATGGCAACTGGAAGCCCCGAAGGGGGAGCACAGCAGTAGAGCTGCTGCGAGCTGCGCACGTAGCACCAAGGAGCGCTCCTGCAGCTGCAGAATACATGGGGGTGGAAGGGAGGGAGGGAGGGAGGGGGGCAGCTTTGCCCTAAAAAGCAGAGCTGCTGGGTAGAATGGGAAGGAGAGATGGGAATCTCACACTCTCCGTGGACAAGAACCCAGTGCAAAACCCCGCCGTGTTGCTTGGGCAATGCACCCAAGGATGGCATTCGCTGGACAGGAGCTGGGAAGAGAGCCTGCCTCTGCATAGGGCATTAGCGAGACCACGTTAAGAAGGATGTTACTGCGGAGCAGCGCGGAAGTGAACGTCAGAGTCGCCAGGGGCCTGGAAATCTCCCTGCACCGAGACTGCAGCAGCCCGTTTTGTTGCAGGTAGAGCAAAGTGAGAGGGGACAGAATTAGGGCCCAATCCTCTGGCCTTGGAGGCCCAGTAGGAGGAATCCAAGACATGGGCTGTGGCACGTGATCCCCTTCGACCCTGCGCCAAGGCCCAAATTCTCTCCCGTGGCGACAGCCGCCGTCTGACCCTGACAGCTGCATCCCGAAGAGCAGCCCGAAGGAGGCGATGACACACTCACCTCCGGTGGGAACTGTTTTCCCAGGGTATAAGCTACACCCCAAGTACAGGTGCTTGTCTCCAAGCCCGCAACACTGGTCGTGTGCCAAGTTCCTTCTGGGGCCAGACCACGCGCTTGCATGGATGCTGCAGCACCGAGCCGGTTCCCCACTGAGAGGAGAGGCAGAGTCTGGATGGGACCCCGAGAGGAAGGCTGTAGCAGCGTCTTGCAGGAGGAAAGCCGCCTGCATTGCTGTGTCTGCAGTGCTTGGCTCCACAGAGCCCAAGACACTCGAGAGATGGAGAAGAGCCTCAGAAATCATAAGTCTTCTATGCAGGGAAATGGTGGCATGGAGAAGCGATGGGTAACTCTAGATCTGCAACCCCAAACACCCCTCTCAGACCTGGAGACTCCCCCTCCCAAGCTGGGTCTGCAGATGTTCATGATCTGCTCTGGAAGCAGATGCCATTTTGACAACTTCACTTCATTCAGTCAAGTCACACAAGTCTAACTGGGTGTGCAGGACTCATAGGCACCTTCTGTTATTCACTTTGTTTGCCTGCTAACAAAAAAAGTCATGTGGCAGAGCTCACAAGTGCCTGGAAGTCGGTAATGGGATGGGGTGGATCTCTTCTGGGAGCGCAGGCTGCCTGGCACAGCTGCCCCCCCTGCTCAAAATGCAATAAAAGCTCAATCCTCCTCTTCGGGGGGTCGGGGCGGGCAAGTCAGACTCCGTCATGTAGCCGATATACACAGGATGGCTACCTGATTCCAACTAAGGTTGCCCCACATTTATAAGATGAAAGATTGAGACCACGGGTCAGAGTCTGCTCTGCCTGGTAGGCACGATTAGTCAGGGATGATCCTGCCAGGATCAGGGGAAGGAGCTCCCTCGCAAATTCCCTTCCAGCCCTATGTCTTGATGCCCCTGCGACACCTGAGCAGATCCAGGCACTGAGGCACAATCCTGCTCCACCCTGCTCAAGGCCTGATGCTGCACGGACATGCACACTGCTGTAGCAACGTCATGGCCAAGATGCACACGACAAGGAGCAATGGGCTCAAGTTTCAGCAAGGGAAGCATAGGCTGGATATTAGGAAAAGCCATCTCACTACGGGGGTAGTAAAACACTGGAACAGGCTAAGTTGAGAGGTGATGGGGTCTCCATCCTTGGAGGTGTTTAAGACCCAGCTAGACAAAGCCCTGGCTGGGATGATATAGTTGTGGCTGGTCCAGCTTTGAGCAGGGGTTGGACTAGATGTGACCTCCTGAGGCCCCTTCTGTTACCCATAGGGTTTTTTCCCCCAGAGACAACGGTGTTGACCAGCAACTTGTCTGATTTGGTACCAAGAACTTTATTAGACAAAGACAAAACAAGACGCTAGTACGAGGTTAGCCATACATACAGACATCAGCCTGATGAGCAGTTCAGAGCTTTACAGCAAGGACCCAGGATTGGTGCCGTGTCCCCAGTTTCCTGCTGGACGCCGCGTGCGGAGGTCTGTGGACACGATCTCAGGTGCTGACACTCCACAAGGCGACCGGGGAGGTGCACGTGAACCGCGGTCATCGGTCTTGTATACATCTTCCTTCCTTCTTTCTGAGACCTTTCATCCAATCTAGGCTCTAAACTAAACATATTCCTTTATTTGGAGCAATTAAATATTATAATTAAGCCAAGGCCCTAGGTTGTTGCCAGGATACCTAGGACCTTCTGATCCAGATGTGGCGGAGTTGCCAACAGAGCCCGGTGCATCGGGCTCGAGAACTCTCCAATGTGATTGGTGGAAATGCTCCACCAATTGGGGAGGGACGGGGAGGAGCCTGCCCGAAAGTTCAGACCCGATTGTGAACTGCGCTTTTCAGGTTGGATAGACTTTGGGGGCGGAGCCCCGGAGAGAAAAATGGGGTTTACCAGTCTTACCAGCTGCTCACTTGTGCAGGATCCATCGCCATCAGAAGTAGTGTAACTTTGGGTCTTCATTTATAGAAAGTATAGTGTTGTATAAAGACTGTATAGTGTACACTCACCTGTGCTTACCTGGTTTAGATCAGTTATTTACCCGTGCTGGTGTGTGTGTGTGTGTGTGTGAATCAAAGTATATTAAAATATACTTTGTCCTGGCCTGTCTCTATAGGGGACAGAGGGAACTGGCTGATAATTACAGTTCCCTCTCACAGCACTCCGGCCTAGCCACTTATCCCTTCTGTTTGGAGAGGGAGTACATACCCGTGTGCCGGGCTCAGTCACAAAAAGCAGCAGGGAGGAGGAGGAGGACGATGAAGACCCATCCACATTTTGTAGGTCTCAGGTTTTCAGGGACTTGAGCAGAGTGGGGCAGTTGCATGCCTAGTAGGAGGAATAGGATCTGACCCCAAGGGACTGGCAGGACGTGCCTAGAAAGCCAGCAGTTACCCATGATGTAACCGCAAGGAGCGAGCGAGGGTGGAAGTGCCCGCGTTCACTGCCCAGCGCTCCGGCAGCACGGCTGTTGCAGTGTTAGTTCACGGTACGAGAGGAAACCGCTTGACCAGGCGTGCGCTGTGGGACCGCGAGCAGAGGGCAAGCGTAGCTGCGATGGCTGGACCCCAGCCCAAGTGAGGCAGAGCACACGATCTCATTTCGTGTAAGCCATTAGCCTTTTCTTTTTACAAAACCTCTAAATGAAATTTGAGGTTTCAAGAGCAACAAGAGTTCCCTGGAGCCTGCTCTGATTGAGTCGCAATCAACTTGCATTTGAATGAACCTTGTGGAAGTCACTTCACAGGCTCCAGGTAATTAGAGGGTTAGCAAAATGATAAATACGCTGCAAACTCATCTCAGTTTCCTGGAGCTGAAATGCGCTAAACAAACGCACCTCAACAGCCGAGCCGAGCGCTGGCTGCCAGGGAGCTCCTGCCACCGCCAGAGCCCCCATTTAATTAATACAACCCTACGACTGCTCCACTCAGAAGAAAGAGGGGACGGGGTCTTGTCAGCTGGACAGAGCTTGGAAGGAGTAACAGTCTGTTGCTAGATATTTCATAAAACCAAGGTGTTTAAGTAACCTGAAACCCATTAGCGGTGCCAAAAGCTGCTACTCGAGGGACGAAGACAGGGCGTGTGAACAGTCCAGGGGCAAGTGGCGTCTTCTGCTGGAAACTCATCTTCTGGACGTAGCTCCTGCCCGACTCCAGCTGCAGACAAGGGCCGGGGGCCGAACATTTCACCCTCCTGGGACACCCCATGCTGACCTCAGGATCGCTGCTCCCAGGCAGCAACATTTTAAAAGCTGGTTTGAAAGGGAAATTGTGGAGCAAGAAATCATTGGAAACAAGAAATCTATGGACCAGACTGTGTTAAGTGTGGTTTAAACAGGGACTACAGCTTCTTATCCCATTACCTGGGGTAGCTTTTGTGACCCCGTTGTTCCTGTGGGTTTTGTGCTTCTCTCAGCACTGTCCCCCTCCCACCTGCCCTTCCTGCCTCTTGCATTGAATCACTCGCTCCACGTCAGAGGCAGCTCAGTGCTGTCTTTTCACAGCACCTGGGGAAGTAGACTCCCGATTTACACGGGGGGGAAAGTGAAGCAAAGCGATGTATGATGTAATGGCAATGATGTGTTTAGTGGACTGTCGGGTGAGCCATAACAGCCACAGGACGGTCTTTTGGTACAAGTGTGTGTGTGTCTGTGTGTGTGTGTGTGTGTGTGTATGTTTGCAAAAAAGAGAGTTCCCCAAAGCTTGTGCTCGCTCTTACTATTTAGAAAGGAACTGCAGACAGGGGAGATGTGTATCTTATTTAGTCTATAAAGTGCATAATTAGTTATAATGATAACTATATATATCCTATAAAATAACTAGATCTATACATTTGATTTAATTAGCCCAAGATGCATATGATATTATAAGATATCTATATATACTGTATCTTATTTAATCTCCCCTGGTTGCAGCTCCCTCCGTGCCAGACTTGCCGGTATGGGGTGCTTTGAGTACAGCAGCAAGGCAGCGGTTCTGCTGCTCTGCAGAGGAGGCAGGTTCAGGTTTGAGAGCATGACTTTTGAGTGCCCAAGCCAAGAAAGCCAGTGTCCTAAACTGATCCCTGCAGCACAGCTATCCAGGAGCATCAGTCTGCACAACACAAGTGATGTGGGATGGTCCCCTGGGGCTCAGCACCTGAGCAGCTCCTGGGACCCCCCCACCCTGCTGAAAGGCACCGTGGAAAGGATGGTTGCACATGCGTGCCCCCACACCGTGGGCTCTGGCATGACCACCTGCCCCAGCCACTGCCATGCATTTTGTGAACCCATTGAGCAAGGTGCTGGCCAAAACCAGTGTCGCCTGGGCTGCCAAGCACCTCGCAGGGTCTGGGACAGACTATTTTAGCTTAATAAAACCAGGAGTTTAACATGGGCAAGTTCAGTAATTGGAAGTTATTTAATAAAAAAAAAAAAGTGCTAGTAAAAGCTGTCTATAAGTATTAAACAAGTATTTATTTATGAGACTCCTCTTTTTCCAGGAGGAAACTATCGAAGAAACTAGAAGAGCTATCCATACGATCTTTCCAAATCCTCCATAATGGAGAGGGAAACAGGGCCCTGAAAGTGGCTTTGTGCGAGCTGGGCTCAGCACTGGCAGCTTTTCTTGGCGGGGGCGAACTGAACCGCGAGTCGGAGCATGATGGAGAGTTCGTGTTCAAAGCATCTCTGGCCCTGACGAGCATGAGGTTATCGAGACAGGAAGGAAAGACCTTGTCTGATGGACAAGTTGAGATATTGGGGTTTTATTTGTGTTTGTTTGTTTGTTTGACCAATCCCCAGGAAGAGCAGAATTAGGTGGCGAACAGAGAGAAAGCACCCAGCGATGCCAGTGCTGCCTGGCTGGGACCCTGCCCAGAGGTGGGATTCACAGGCACGTGATGCAAAGTTGCACAGAAATGAAGACAAGCCACTCACCTCCCTCCAAGATCTGTCGCATCAAGGTATAAACCTATTGCCTTGCCCAAAGCAAGCAAACAGGCGCCGGCTGGCACTGAGTGCCGGCAGCGAGGGGCTGGGGTGCTCTTTGCCCTGCAGACCGGAGCAGCGTCCTGCTGCAGCCTCAGCCCAGCACCGTGGCCAGACCAGAACAGCTCCATGGAGGGGACAGAGGAGCAGGTAGATGCCACCATTCCCCAAACACGCAAGCAGACCCAGCCCCAAAGCCTGCAGCTGTGACCATGACCCTTCATCCCATGGCAAAGGGGGCACCCCCAGCTCCAGCGAGGCCAGTTCCTTGCTCTTCCTCTGCAGAGACTGCCGATGAGCTGACCCCAAACTGAAGCAGGGGGAGGGCAGACCTGCTGCAGACAGGTCCCCTGGGCTGCCCTGTGAGCCCTTTGAGCAAGCTGTCCCCCTCCACCTTACTGGCATCCTCCACCACCGCACGGGTCCAAGTTACCGTGATGCAGCCCTGCGGGGAGGACAAGCTCCCCAGGCTGGAGAAGGCACCAGCACGGTGCTAGCTGGGCCTTTCCATAGACAAAACTTGAATTAACAACATCAGGAGTCTGCCCAGACAGAGCCAGGTCACAGGAAAGGGCCAGTTCTGAAAAGGAGGATTCCTCCCTGGCCCCCATAGACATTTCCACCTGGCATTTTGGGAAACAAGCAAAACAAAGCCCCAGAACAAGAGTGACAGAGCAGAAAAACAAAAGATACCAAGACGAACTAACACTTCTCTCCCCCCCTTAAAGTGCTTTTAACGCAGCACTAAGGGACACCGCTTTCCAGTGCTCGCCAGGGCAGGCGCGTGTTTCACATGAGCACAAAGCTCCTGTCCGGCGCGCAGCGTGGAGCGCGGGAAGACACGGGGTAAGGGATGCTGGCGAGTCACCTGCAGGTATCACCTGCCCTTCTCCCAACAGCAGCATCCCCCTCTGCCAGCCCCACGCAACCAAGGCATGGAGGCGAGCGCAGAGGCCAGGCGTGCCGTTGCGTGTGCTCCGCTCGGTTACAAGGAGGCACCGGCCCCAGAGAGGGGCCCAACGGCACGCAGACAGTCCTTTCATGCACGAATCTGGGTCCAGAGCCCCGGCGCTCAGTGCCTCCGGAGCAGCGTTGCCTCTGGACCAGCCTCCAGGTAGAGGCGCGGCGGCAGCGACGAAACCCTCTGGCAGCTCAGGCTGCTTCTCGAGGCACCTTGGTGCAGTCTCGTGGCAGCACGTCGCTCCCTCACCGATCACGACATGCAGGGATGGAGCTGGCTGTAATGGACGGCAAAGAGACAATGCCACCAAGTGGGACCTGCGTTTGCTATTTTTATATTGTATTCCTTTTAATCCCAGGCTCCTGGTCCTTTCTCAAGTCCTTTTTACAAATATAGGTAGAAAAACATTTCAAGACATGAGAAAAAAAATGCCCTGGGAACAACCATTTTCAGAATATCATCATTCTGGCTCTGTGTGTGTCAAAAAAACCCCTAAAACTAGAGCACAAATTCACTGGAGTCTCAGAGGGTAGTGCCATATTACAGCGGTAATGCAGGAGAAAGAGATCCATGGACTGCCGTCGCGGTGTGAGCATTCATTCTGGAAGAACAAAGGACGTTGTCTCTGGTTTTGAAACAAAGGTTGTACTAGCCTACAGTTTTGGGAGACCAGCTCTTGAAAGAGAGGAATGGCACATCCACATCCTGATTTACCTGTAAGTATCTCCTCTCTCACCTGCTACAGGTTTTTTTTCCCCATGTTGACTTAAGAAGTTTAGGGAATGAAACATCCTTCATTTTTATGCTTCATTAGTGCTATCACTATTAAGAGACTGCAAACGTCCTTGTTATTGTTGCTCCTTTTTATTGTTGTCAGATAAATTAGCCTGGACCTCATTAAGGAATGAATGAATTCCACAAGTGATAGCTCAGTTTTATGAAATGAAACATGCCAAGAATATTTGATAGACAATGCAGAGGGAGAAAACAGAGTACCAATTGTCTTTGCAAACACATTTCTCATATGCATCAGTTTAGGAAGGGGTGGGGACGTCTCGTTGGGACAGCAGAGAAAGTGAGAATTGCCGCAACATGTCAGTAAAGGTAACCCCGGCTCAGCTGATCACAGCCAATGACCACAACCATTGCGATGCACAGATGACTACTACCAGGACGAGCAGAGACAGGCAGCACTGATCCTGCACTTCCCAGTTTGAAAATGTCAGTATTTGCAAACAGGAGTTCTAGCTAAAAAAACCCCCAAACCATAGGAAAATGCAGCTCTTCACACAGGTCCAGGAGCAGGTACATTTAGGAAAGCTGCAGCCTGCACATTCATTTAGGATTGTTAGTGACATACAGAAGGGGAATAAAGAAACAAAGGAACTTGCAAAGCCACCTCGGTCTGTTTGAAGTGGAGAAGGACAGAGGGAGAGATTGACCCATGGTGCTTTTCCAGCATAGCTTCAGCCCAGACATCACAGACTCGCTGCTTTTCTTTCAAGATGCATGTGAAAACAGAAGCTTCCTCCTCCTGACTGTCAGACCCTGACACCCCTCAGGCACGCACAGGGAGCCTTTACAGAAATGCAGCCATTCCTACTTCTGGGGGGAACCCACTGCTTTACCAGCTGGGGGACTAACCTAGAAGCGCTCTTTGCATCAGACGTGGGACAGCCAGCATCAAGCCCCCAAGCCATCACATAACACCTACCCCCAGGGGACACCTACCAGGATGTGGATAGCACCAACCAGAAAGCCTCCCATCAAACTTCAACAAGAACACGGCACTTCCCAGAGGAGCCAACCATTTGGGGTGCTTCACACACCTCATTTATAAGGCCAACACAGCAACAGCCCAACTTCAGCTTAACAACATCCAGAACTACAACCCTTACCTTGCAGTAGAGTATGCCAAGGGGAGTGCTTTCTCACCATGCCCGAGTCTTCACTTAGGCATGCTCTTCGCAGCCCCTCTAATGAGACTCACCTGATTGAGGCACAGTTATAACTGCAGGTAACAAGGTACTGCCTGTGCAGGGAGTACACACAGAGCACCGCTGGACTGCAGGTCTGTTGGGACGTGCTCCCAGGAGCGCTCTGCCCGTCCCCATTCAGAGCCGGGGCTTTCGCCCCCAAGGTTAGGTTTGCTCTTGCATCGTGTTCACCGAACTGCCTGAAGCAGACTTGCCCGGGCAGGCGTGCCTGCTGAAGCTGCCTGGGCCCAGGGCAGCAGTTAGATGGAAAAGGGCTGCGGGAAGCCTGCGTTTTTCTCGCAGCAAGGCCGTGAAGCAGCCTTCACTGCAAGGGGGGCCACTGGGATTCTTGCCTTGGAAGGACACTTTCGGGGTGCACGTGCAGAGCCAGGAGCCGGTGCCATGAAAGGGTCACCCCAAAAGAGGGTCAAGTGCCCCAGACTAGCACTTGCCTGGCGGGAGCAGGGTCAGCCTGAGGCTACCCAGAAGGGGACACCGGTCAGGTGGGAGACAACCCCGAAGGAGCCCCTGCAGGGCAGGTTGGTTGGGCCCTTGGGCAGCAGGGCCCTTCCTGCCCCGTGGTGCTGGCGGGACTGGTGCAGCGCCTACCACGGGGCCCGTCTGGCAGCTGATGTGGACTGACCAATATGTCTGTGTCCGGATATCTTGAGCCGAATGGCAGTAGTGCTGCACGGTTAGGTCAGCAGTCCTCTCCTGTGCAGGGGTGGGCTGTGCTCTGGCAGCTTTCTAGGGGAGGGCAGCTCGCACCCGTACCTCCGTGCCCTGAGCAAAGATCTGCTCCACGAGTCGGAGCCGTTTGTAAGTGTCCCCACGAGGCATGCAAAAGGTAATGCTTTCAGTGACAGCCAGTGGGATAAATCTAGAGAATGGAGAGTGACTGCAGAGAGATACAGCACAAGAGTCTGTCTCTGGGGCATGAAACAGGATTTCAACATCACTTGCAGTGAGTACCGCTGTCCTGCGTACAGCTCGGGCAGTAAATATCTTAGGTGGGCTGCAAATCATTTTCAGGTCCAATAGCAAATGCATCATGGTCACTGCTAAAGACTGAGAGTAATTCCCTGCCTCCACAGCTCACCTGTCAGCGCGCCTGGCCCCGCTGTCGGGAAGCATGTATATAACTGCAGTGCAGTCCTGCTGTCTGGAGTAAATCAGTGCAGAAGCACCGTCTGTATCTCTGGAAGGTGTCAGAATAAGTATCTGCTAATGTCCCAATCTGTTTTTTATGGTACCTTAAGTGTCAGAAAATAAACTGTTCCCACGATCACATGTGCAAGGTTAGGAAACACAAATCTGTGGCAAGACAAACGTGTCCGCCTGAAGATTACTAATGTCACTTGGCAGTTACCCTTGTTTGGAGACTAAACCTGGGAACGTTTATTTAGTTCTGCACTGTACATGTAAAGGGCCTTATTTGCTCTTTTTAATAAGTGAAATGATCTAGGAGAGCAATTAATTCTTCAGACAGGAAGATGGGGTGACTGGACACCCGTGTGTAAACTGAAATGTTCAACATCCAGGAAACAACGCCCAGCAGACCAGCTCCTGGCCAGCCCAGCCCAGCCCAGCCCAGCCTCTCCTGGAAGGACAAGGGCTCAATATAGCAGTTTATGGACTGACTGATTTAATGTTGAGAAAAAGATAGGCCAGGAACATGCATGTTTGCATACCATGCTTGTAATGTGCAGCCTCACCCTAAAACCACCCCGCTTGCACGTCCAAATCACAGCAGGGCCAGGCTGCCTTCCCTGGGTGGCGCGCAGACTCCCGGCCTCGCAGCCCAGGGGCAGGGCAGGGTGTGCAGGAGGGGTGGCAACTGGCCACGAGGACCCCAGGCCGCGCCGGTAGCCGGTGTAGGGCATCACAGGGGCTTCTGGTGCAGCCACCTGCCGCGTGTCACATGAGGCAAGGCAACAGCACTCGCTGCTGGGATCTGGGCCCCTGGGGGGGCCGCTGCCCCAACGTGCCTGCTGCTGCCTTTCCCGAACGGCTCAGTTCCCGAGGGGCCGTCCTCCCTTTGGGGGAGCCCTACGTTTCCCCGCTCTCCCCGCGGGGCTGCTGGAACAGGAGGGTTCAAGCACCGGGGCCGTGCCAGCAGCCCAGGCGGAGACCCCCTGCACGAGGAGGTGATGGCTGGGCGTGCAGGCTCTGCGCCTCAAGGATTTACTAGTGCACAAGTCCACGCTTGGCGAGGCAGCGCGGGGTGATACACACCTTCTCAGTCCTTCCACGGATCTCTTCCGAGTCATCGTGTGCCTCCGCCATGCAGACAGACATTAATCTTGGGCTGGGAATTTACTCTTGGAAGCTGCTCTATCACAACCTAGGAGAAGATACCGGGAAAACAGCCAAGACTTCCCTCCTGAGAGGCCAAGATCCACTGCAGCCAGGAGCTTTCCTCCCGGACCTGATGCATCTTTATGCGGTGAAATAAACTTGTGCGCGTGGTAAAGACAATACCGGATTAGTCTCCCAAGCCACCATTTGGAAAAGCCTCTGTACACTGTTTCCCTTAAAGTGCATTAGCTTCTCGGGTCAAGCTGAATTCATGTCTTTTCACGCTCAAATCTTCTGTGTTCCCAAAGTGTTTTCCACAATATGGAGCATAAAGTAAGTACAGCTAGCTAAGGCACAAGATGCATAAAAAATAAAGTCACGTTTAACTATAATCTACTCAAAATAGTCAAGAATAATGAACACTAGTCATATTCTCCAGTGACACGAGACAGATTTGCAGAATCACATTATTCTGGCTAATTCTCGCTCAGTAATGTCACCTATTGCTGAAAGCATTATTACAAAGTGCAGACTCCATGGAAAGGTCCCTTTCCCCACATAAGCTGATACATATGGAAGGGGTTAGTTTCCAGTTTCACATTTTCTCTAGCAGGCAGCCCTAGAAAGTATTAACCTTCATTGCAAACCCCTGGTAATGGAGAGCGTATCATACTGGAGGTCGCAAGCCCGGGAGCTGCTGCACAAATGTGGCACTCAGATTTCAGTGCCTGGGTCAAGACCTGGTCCCGACGTCCTGGACACTGTTGAAGTCAAAGGTCATTGATCTATGATTCCCGTATCCTTAAAGAGTCAATTATCCTTAAAGTGGTCCAGGATGATCGCTGCTGTGAGCAGTCCTGTCAGTGCCCTCCCGTGGCAGGCCCCCTGTTTGATAGCAGCTCTCACTTCTCCCTGTCCTTCAGCGAAGGCCACTGTCCCTCCAGAGGCTGGAGCTGCTTATATCTCCTGCATCCTCACCTGCTTGCTGCTGCTCCTTCCCCTCGCTCTGTCAAAGCTGAGCAGTATTGCTGGTCTTCTCCTGTCTTCTTGATCCTCGCCTAGGGCAGCGAGAGACAGGCGTGTCGCTGTGGCGCGGCTTGCAGAGATGCCGAGGGACTGCTTCCGGAGGACAGCGCTCTCTGCCCGCGTGGGTCGGTGTCTCCGTCGCTGTGCCGATGCAACTGCGCTCACTCATTCCCAAAGGCACCGTGGCCCATGGATTCCCTTGCAGGCGTTGTACGAATGCTCAGCGGGGCCCGAGGCACCCTTGTCTACGTGCACTCCCAAACTGCTGTTTATGACCAAGGAGTCCTCCTGTTCAGGGTATTTCACAGCTCAGACTTCAGACCCAGGCGCTGTGCTGCTGGGTGCAGGGTACTCCCCGCCGGGGCACTGTGGGGCGAGTGTGCGTGGGGGCCCTGCAAGTGCCAGGATCCGGTGCGGTCCACGTGCCGGGCTGAGCACAGGCCACGTGCCCCCATCGCCCATTGCCAACCATAGTGCGGGCGCCCCTGGCGTGGCTCTGCTCCCCTGGGGCCTCCCTGACAGCTGCCCCTTCCCGCGGGTGCAAGGGTGGGAGCAGGCCCTGGGGCTGTGCCTCCATGGGGGCGAGCAGTAGGCATAAGAGGGGTTTGTCTCACAGGTCTCCTTGCAGCCCAGCTGGGACGAGGCCAAGGCCAGAGCGTCAGAGCCGGCCAGGGAGGCACCCATGGCGGTGAGGGACCTTCCCTGCTACGTGAGACGGATGGAGGGCTCTCCGGGGCAGACTGCCACGAGTCTGCATGCCCAAACGCAGGCCTGGGTGTGATTCAGGAACAGCACATTCATGCCGTGCATGAAACTAGACCACCCTCGAGGTCTCTGCCAACGCTGTGATTCTGGGGGGTTGCTATGGGCCACCCCCAAACACTTTTACCTTCCAGCAGAATTTACCTCCTCTTAGACCTGCCGTATTGCACACTGATCCACACTTTCTTCTGGGCAAGAGAGCCAGAAAGGAAGAGCTTTTCTCTCTGGATTTATCTTAGCATAAGTATTTAGCTTTCCATTCATGTGTATCAACATAATTTCCCTACTACCTGCCTCTGTCTATATTATCTTAAAAAAAAACTAATTGAATTCCCTTGTTAGGAACACTCCTCTTGTCATAAAGTTATTTAGCATGACATTCAGAGAGCTTAATAGCACTGCCACACTATTCACTCCCCTCTAACAAAAGGGCTCAGGAAACTAATTAAGATGTTAAGTCTTCCCTACAATGGAGGTCCAGGGTGGGGGAACAATAAATTACTGGCCTTCTGTGTCTAAGGACCCGCCTGTGTGCTTCCATCTGTGCTGTTAAAATTGGGGCCTGAATGGTGGCACTAAACATGCTCTGACTGAGAGCTAGCTCCTTCAGGGCAGGTTAAATATTATTGCTATCATCCAGGAAGGAAAAGGAGCACTAAAAAATTCCTGCGATTCAGTTAGCAAGAACGGGCGGGGACACATTGTGTTTTTAGAAATCACATTGTAAAACAACGGTCATATGGGGAAAAGCAGTTATGTTAGGCAGAGATTTAGACCACATAGAATTAGATTATTTCATTCAAGTTGTCATAAAATCACCCTGAATAAAATCAAACTGCTATAACACAAATATAATAAAAGTCTATGTTCCTGCTCCTAACAAGAATTTCCATGCGCCAGCAATAATTTAAGATCTCTTTACCTAAAGTTTTTGTTTGAACAGTTGAGTAATCAAGAAAGTCTCCTAAGAGAGACAAACGCAGTGAAGTAAAAGGTAGTAAAGCAGGTAGATATGGTGTTTGTGTATAGGTCTGAGAATAATTCACTGGAAAAAAAAATGTTTGCAGTGTTCAAGTAGGTTTCTCCACTTTGATCAGAGGAAAAAGAAAAAGCAGGAATAGATTGTTATACGTACTATCTTGACTGTGCTCTTTTGCAGGGGATGGAATAAAGCTGTGGCATTCAACTTTTCCATGCCAAGACCACCTGTCCCAGGCCAGTCACGTCCACAATTCCTAGTCGCTCAAGGCAGGATGGAGCCAGTTGATCGTCTTGTTGAGTAAGAAGGGAAGAGCAAAGTGGTTGTGACCCACTGGTCTCTGGGAAGCCACAACTTACAGAAATTACCAGAGAAAAGTGCATTTTATTGAACCAACTTTGAGAAATTTCTTTAGCTCAGGAATAATTCTCTATTAAGATCTGTAACATGTTTCAAGAAGCCTATAGCAAGGTTGTCATTTCCTATTAAATTCTACCAGACTTTTCCATAAGATACAGATTCTTTTTTTCATGCAGATAATGCCTATTTTCAATAAAAGTCTTTCTGCAAAAGATTCAATTTAAAACACTGTAAGACCAAACCGAGCCAGGGAAATAGGAAGTGTCCCTTACACAGACACAGTAAATGGGTTCCACTTTCTATAAAATCTCTAGCGCAGGAATGAGGAGGCAACTTTTATTTTTAACCAACAGTTCACTTATGATTTATGGAGACAATTAAAGCCTACGTTTGCTGTCCCCATTTGCTGAGAGGTGCTCGAGAAGAATGAGCAAATTCCTCATCCTCACCAGGTGATAAAAGGATGTTTTTATCTGTAAGGTACGGAGCCCTGGCAGCGCTTTCTCTGCCTTCTCTAAAATGTCCTCAGAGGCCGTGCGCAGACAGTGCCAGGCAGGGAAACAATTACCGGCGGATTTAGTGCTGCGGGCAAGATGTTCCAGCAGCCTTGAAGCCGTCAGACATCTCATCCATCTGCAACAGCTTCAGCTGAGGAAGAACGTGGATGAAGTAGAGGAAAGCAAGGATAATTCAACAGGGAACCAAGAGCCCTTTGGAAGAGAAGCGGCAGATTCTGCCCCTCCTGCATGCCGGCTGTGCGGGAGAAGGACTTTCTTCAGCACAGCCAGGTAGTAAAGACAAAAACAAGAGGTCTGACAACATATTCAGTCAGCATGCACGTCATTGCCGAGCCATACGATAGCATCCTCAGTGGCCATGTGCAGTTCTTGCTGTCCACCGCTGGACTTATTGTTGATGGCTGCCACTGACTATGTGATGTGGAGTGTGTTTTGCCACGGCTACAGCTCGGGTTGTCGTGAAGACCCCAATGGCGAGGTTGGCCGCCCACAGCCCTTGCCCTGTTGGGAACCTATTCAGCAACAGGCTACCGGAAGGCAACCTTCGCAATGCCAGCCAACACGACTTTGTTGCTGGAAGGTCTTGCCTGACCAACCTCGTCTCCTTCTATGACCAGGTCGATGTCATAAATCTGGATTTCAAGAAGGTCTTTGACTTGGTCTCCCATGAAGTCCCCATGGTAAAGCTGGAGACCTGCGGCCTCAACCATCTCACAGTCCAACGGCTGGGGAGCTGGCTCCGGGGTCGGACCCAAAGAGTACTAGCTGTTGGGAGCAAATCAATGTGGCGCAAGGTGAGCAGTGGAGTCCCTCAGGGTTCAGTAGTCGGGACAGTACTCTTCAACATCTTCATTAATGATCTGGATTCAGGCATCAGATGCAGACTGGCAAAGTTCACGGATGACACTAAACTATGGGGGAAGGGGGTCATACAGGGGATACAGGCTGAGCTGGACATGCTTGCAAGGTGGGCGGACCAAAACCTGATGGCATTCAACGTAGAGAAGTGCAGGATGCTTCACCTTGGGAGAAAAAAAACAGCATCACACTTATAAGCTCGGCAGCGCTATGTTCACTAGTACCGTGACTGAAAGAGACTTGGGAGTCTTGATTGACCACAAGATGAACATGAGCCACCAATGTGATGCCGTAGCCGGCAAAGCAAACCAAACCCTGGCTTGCATCCACCAACGTATCTCAAGCAAAACCAGGGATGTCATCCTCCTGCTTCACTCAGCCTTAGTCAGGCCGCAGCTGGAGTACTGCGTCCAGTTCTGGCCCCCACGTCAGGAGGGACGCGGATAAGCTTGACAGAGTCCAGAGGAGAGCCACGCGCATGATCAGAGTCCAAGAGAGCGAGCGAGAGGCTGATGGACGTGGGACTCTTCAGTCTGGAGAAAAGAAGACTCAGGGGGGACTTGGTGGCTGCCTACAAGTATATAAGGGGGTGCAACAGGATCTGGGAGAACAGCTATTCACCAGGGCTCCCCAAGGGATAACCAGGTCTAATGGCCACAAACTCCTGGAAGGCTGATTTAGACTGGACAAACTTCTTTACAGTCCGAGTGTCCAGTGTCTGGATCAGACACCTCCTTATATGCAAGCACCTACTCTGGACTCATTTAAAATGCATTTGGATGTTTATCTTGCTGGGATCATTTGACCCCAGCAGACTTCCTGCCTAGAGCGGGGGGACTGGACCCGATGATCTGCGAGGTCCCTTCCAGCCCCTAATGTCTATAAAGTCTATGGAGTCTGTTCAGCGAGACCCACTGCTGCTGTGGCAGGTTGAAGCCAGGCGGGCAGACTGTAGGATCTGTGAGAAGGAGCTTGTTTGGTGGCAATGTCGACCTCCATTCCTCAAACCGGAGAGTCTCCACCGCGCAGTCCTGGTGCGGCAGCTTGCACCACAGTGGGTATCGTGATGGTGGACATGCAGCAGGTGGATTTAGGAGCTTGTCATGCAGAGGCAGGGTTGGATTGGTGTAGATGTTATCCAGCAACTTGCTAGTTGCAACTCCCCATCGGATACGAGGGGGGAACAACGTTGCTCAGGACTGGGAGCCATGGTAGAGGGGTTGGTCGCAGGGTTCCCGAGGTGATGTGCATCACTGAACGTAGCTGAACATCAACGCGTTGGAGTGTGACGACCGATTCCAGATGGGTGCACAGGTCTCAGCCACAGGGCACGAGATGATGAGAGCTGACATCCTTGGGGTCGAGGCATTACTGACAACACGCATTTCTGAGATGCAGGCTACTGAAACTGGGCCCTCCAGGGGCTGGTCTAGCAGGGAATCCCACTAGTTGCACATATGCTGGGAAGCAGACTGGAGCAACGTTATCTGCGGCGAAGCAGAGAGGCTGCGGAGCCAGTCCTGGCTAAGTGACTGTGTGCTGCGCTCAGAAAAAGCAGGTTTCTTGTTTATGACAGTTCTCGAGTTGACAATCCGACTGAAGCCAAAGGCAGGAGTTGTCCGTTTTCGGAGGCTGGTGCAGGACGGGATGTGATCCCCTGCTCTCCAGAAAGCACGGGCACGGGAAGGCAATCCTGAGCACGGGAAGCCAGTGCTGAGAGGATGCTACCAGTGCAGGGGAAGAGAGAACAAGTGTGTTGTTCATAACCCAGCAGCCTTCTGGCTTTAAAGGCTATTGGGTCTGAACGCCTGAATATCACAGGCTATTGATTTTCACACAGCTGCTTTGGCACTGACTTTGGCTGAAGTGTGTCTTCCCCAGGAGCAACCCATCTTGGCTTGGAGATGCCAAGAGGGCACAGTGTCCACAGCCCATCCGGGCCCCGCGCATGTGCTTGTGGAAGGACCTGCAACACCCACATGGGGCTCACGGGGATCGTGGGATCACACCTGAGGATGATGTCAAGTGACATCCTGGGCTCACACCCTCCTGGTCTCATGGATATCATGTGCCTTTATATGAAGCCCAGAGCCCTTAGCTAGGTCAAAGCATCTCAGTCCTCATGAGACTCTTCAGGCCCAGGGCCAAGGGCCACTCATGCCCAGGCCCCTGCAGACATGCCTACATGACCTCCCGTGTGCTCCACGCTGCAGCGGGAGGAAACATCCTCCTCCCCTGTTTCGCGGCCCCTGTCTCTGCTTCAGGGACACTTGGACTGGCGCACCGGGACATCGCGCTCTCTTCAGAGCCTGCTGCCACCTGTAGAAAACTGGATACCTTCCCCTTGGTGGCACAACATCCCATCCCCACCTCTATGCTGTTTGCTATCCCGGTGCCACGATCTTCTTCGTCCTGGGCCGGCGCGGAGTCACAGGGTGATGTCTTTCCTCCCAGAGGCAGGACCCTGCTGGGGTGGGAGGTCTGCGGGGAGAAGCAAAGACGGAGCAGCAGCCCCGGCCCCAGGGACCGAGCACTGCTCAGCGGCCGCCAGCCCAGCTCGGTGGAGGTCAGCGAGAGCTGGATGCAGCCTGCAAATCGAGGGGTGATGCACTGCCGGAAGGAGGGGGATGCGCAGCAGGGCCTGCAGCCAGCCCCTTCCCGGTCCTGTGTTGTGCTCGCCCTGCAGCGTGCAGTGGAGGGCAGTGCGAGCCCGCTGCATCCTCCATGTCGGTGTACATTTGAAAGGATTTATTAATCTAAGTGAATCCAGGGAAGTGCCGAAATAGCATCTAGGTACAAGGATGGGTCACGGAGCCCAGTTTGTCTGATGCCTCTTGATGCTGTCATTTCCAGAGTCTCCTTGCCTCCTCCAGCTCTGTCTGCAGAGAGTGACTCATCCTTTGTTTCTTTTAAGATCAGTTCAGCATCTCTTCATGCTACTTTTGGATTATTCAACATTCAGGCTTTTTGCAAATCAAACAGCACAGGACAGACTTGTTATCATTGTACAGTCAGATCCTTCATGTCCTCATGCAATGCAGCAAGATCCATCTATCCTCCTTCGTGGATAAACAGTTGAAATTGAAAACTAGGACAGGGAAGGGAGAAAAAAGCATTTGTTCAATTCATGTGGCTTCTGCATCAGAGATGTGCCTCCACACTCACCGGTGCTTTGTTTCTCCATTTCCTCCTGTCGGGGCAATAACCAAGCAGAAACAAAGCAGCAGCAGCAGCCAGAAAATACTTTAGCCCCTAAGAAAAAGGCTAATAATAATACATGCCACGTAACGGTTCGTTGCCAGCGACATCCATGGTATTCCAGATGCTGAAGGGCACGGTGCCTGCCCGCCAACATTTCAGACCCTAAAGACAAGGAATCAGAGCGTAGTGTGCAAATGAAGGGGCCAAGGTTCGATATAGCTACAAGTTGGTGGCACCTCGTTTGCTAACACGGCGTAGAGATTTGAAACGTTTGCATGCAGGACAAGTTTCTCCTCAGCCGTGTCATGACCAGCCAGCTCGCTCCCTGGTCCAAGGCCACGGTGCCCGCTGGCCAGGAGAGGGGGGTGGTGGTGAGAAGGGTATCGGCACGCTGCCCCGGGACATTTCTGTTGCAGGAAGTGCAAGCTGGTGGTCATGCAGGAAGAGAACGGCACAGCCCTGGGCAGCTTCTGGGGATCCGGGTTCTTGGATCAGTGGATTACGAAGCAGTGGCCGGAGACTCCTCAGGGGGATGGATGAAGCAGGGTGCGCTTTGCCTCGCCAGGTGTGTGTAATCATGACCAGACACTACTGAGCAACCTGCTGCCGGGGGAGCGAGAGGGGATGTGCCCTCGTCTGTGTCATCTCGCTGGTGTGACGCAAGCCAATGCCAGGCAAGGTCCTCAGCCATCGGTGGAGGGCCGGCAGTTGTTGCTGGCTATTCGTGGAAGGCAGAGAGTTCAGCAAGGAATAAATGGGCAGTCGGATGGGGCGCTGTCCTGCTCCATCGGAAACACGAGGTGCAACAGCAAGATCCTTCAGAGGTGGGAACTCATCGGGCCCATCTCCTTCGGCGGTGATGAGCCTTGGAGCCAGAGGCACAGCATCATACAGGACTCCATGAGCAATGCAAGAGTTTAGGGATTTTCCTCCATTTACCTCTGCCAGTCCCATGGGAAAGAGAAAGCAGAAGGCAGACAATATGGGAGGTGGACCGCTGGCGGTGAGACTGGCCGGAGGTTTGTGAGCGGCTGGGCTGTACTCCGTATGGGGAGGAGGACGTGGGCGATGGGCAGCTCTTGACCGCACAGGTAGGGGTAATCTCTTCTGTGGCAGCTGCCAAGCGGGGGCTAAATTAACCACTGAAGGGGAGAGCGCTAAGAGGGCAGAGGTAGTGCGAGCACAAACTATGCATTGTGTGAAAACACAACCAGAATCCCTGTGGCAGAGCATGCGAGAGAAGATGTGTTGTGGGTACAAGGAGCCTGCGGAGACACTGACTGAGAAGGAGAGTTTTGAGATAAAGGCATTACTGGACGCTGGTGGGAAGGCTGTAATCGTGGCTCACTTCTTGCTTAAGGAAGATGGAAGAGCAGGAGGGAAGGAGTGGGGGACACTCAGCATTAGGATCATCCTTCCTTTCAGACCGGTTGGCAAGGCTGAATTGCAGGATCTTGAGCAAACATGGTTGTCTAAAAACACATCTACTAGGGCCCTTGCGGGGCTGTTCCCGCAAAGTCAAGCTGGAAAACAGGAGGTCCTCTTCCAAGGCTGCTCTGTAACGTGCACTGCGAAGAACTAAGTAAGGACGGGCTTCAGTTCAACAGGTTGCTGGTACCAGCAAAACCTCATTCAACATCTTTAAAAAGTGCGGACCTTAATTTTCTAAATGAGATGCAGAACAAGGCAACGATTTTGGACGTCACTATGATCGTGGATGGTGAATCGATTGTTGAACTCAATGCTGGTTGCTGCCTATTGACCAGGGATCAGGACCCAATTGATCCCATATGGGGAAATAGGATGAATCTCAATCTACATGCAACAAGGTGCTTCAGAAAGGTTAATTTCTCAGAGCTGAGGTGAGTGAGAGAAACTGTGGGGAAAAATAGATGGATAATATGAATGACAAGCAGGAGGTAAGATTTCACACAGTGAAAAGGCCATACACCAGCAATTCAGAAAGAGGACTGTTTTGGTTAAGAAGTACATTAGTTCAGTGAAGGATGAAGGCGATACTTAGAAATATGAAAGCAACATACAACAAATGGCAAAGAAAGAGAGAAAGCAGCCAATATAAAGACACCGGGGAAAAATCTGTGGCTGGCAGGGCCAAGTAGCCCAAACACTTTGCATTAGGGTAAAACAGATCCTTGCAATAGCAAAGGGCCACTGCTTGATAGTTACAGCAACAATTTTAATAATGATGTGGAAAAGGCAGAATTGTTCACCGCGTGCACCTGTTCTTTCTCTGCAAAGAAACCGGAGGACGTGCTTATGTCACGCGAGAATGATGAAGGCCTTTCCAGACCACCAGTAAATAAGGTGGTTGTTAAAACAGCATCTCCTAGGCATGGGCATATTTTTCTCTCTCACGTTCAGACACACCAGTATGCTCTTATTAAAAATAGATACCAATGGGACAGAGATCTTCGTAGCCAGGTCTTTCAGGACTCTGTGTGGTAAATGGGGAATCCTCATCAAACGGGGGTGTTTCAGGGGGCGCTCAGCCACCCACGCGGGATCAGTGACCTGGAAGTGAATGCCACCTCACTGTTGATGGGATTTGCAGATGAAAAAGCGCGGTAAACTAGTAAATAACGAGGAGAACAAGACAGTCACAAAGACCCATGAGATCATTGAGGAAACCAGTTCTGACCTCCTGTATAAAAGGAGCCACAGGACTTCTCTCAACTCATTCCTGGTTGAACTAGAGAATTTTTTACAAAGCAGAAGAATGACATCCAGCCTTGATTTAAAATATTAGCCGTAACTGAGAAATCACTGCAGTCTTTACTAAATCTTTCTAGTGGTTAATTACCCTCACTGTTAACATTGCACTTTATTCCTAGTGCGAATTTTGTCAGGCTTTGACTTCCAGCCATGTATCTTATGCAATTTTTGGCTGGTGTGTTTAAGAGCCTGTTATCAAAGTTTTGTCTCCCATGTAGGTTCGTACATACTGATTAAGTCAACCCATGGCCTCCTCTTCATCATCTAGAGATTAACCTTCTACAGGGTCCCACTATGCCACATGATTTGTGATGCTTTAAAAAAATATTTTGCTCTTCATTGACACCTTAAGTGGCAAAAGTGCTCCAGCCACAGCCCACCAGGGTCAAGTGCTGCAGCAAAGCACTCTCACCCTTTTCAACAGCTGCCCACTGGGAGCTTATGTCCAGCTGACCGTCCTCCCCGACCCCCAGCCTGTCCCGGAGTCGGTGTGTCCCAGAAGAGCCATGCACTTGGCGAGCGTGGCTGCACTCGTGCTTCCTAGATAGCTAGGTTGATGCTCGGCTGTATTAAAGCAATGATTGTGCCTCGCTTGCCAGCGGTCCGGTCTTCTTTGCATCAGTGACCTGCCCTCTTCGTTATTTAACTGTGCTGCCAGTTTGGATCTTCTGCAAATGTTGAATGATGATTTTATATTTCCTTCTAGGCCATTGGTAAAAGACTAAGCAGCACAGGGTGACGAATGAACCCCCACCGGGCGCCAACTCAAACCGCTTCTGCTCTGCAGTGGTTCTCTGTTTACAATCATGTTGCGCACTCAATCTTTAATCCATTTTGTGTGTGTCATTCTGAGTCTGTATCATTTTAGTTTCTTAATCAGAATGTCCTGTAGTGCCAAATCAGATGTCTTACAAACCCTAAATGCATTACATCAACACTACTCTCTTTATCTCATTTACAGTTTCACTGGGAAGAAAAAGATCAATTATAGGATCTATTTTCCATAAACCCCATGTTGATTGGCAGTAATTATTGCCATCTAATTCTTTCTTAATTGAGTCCTTTATCAGCCGTTCTAGTATTTTACCAAGGATCAATGTCAGGCTGACAGGCTCATCATTACCCAAATTGTCTCATTTATCCTTTTTAAATATTGTCCTCCAGAACTTTCCAAATGCCTACAACTCACTGACAAAAATCGGCATTAATGGTCCAGAGAGAGCACCACCACTTTTGAAACTCACAGGGACAGGCTTTCTAGACCTACATTTTTAAACCTATCTAACTTGAATAGTTTCTGTTCAACCTCAGACTGGGTTACAGCTGGAGTGGGAAGTGTTTAATGACCACCCTGTGACCTACTCACACATCCTCATTGGCATAACAGACAGGCGGCGAGATCATTCACCCGACTGGACTGGGATACTGACGGAGAAGCACACACCGTGTTCAGGAAGGACTTGCAAGTTAAAAAGAAAGAGGTGTTGCAATGTATATCAAGGATGTAAACACGTGCTCAGAGCCTGGGATGTTGGCAGGAGATGGGACAGTGCTGTTGAAAGTCTCGAGGTAAAGCTGAAAGGAGAGAAGAACAAAGGTAACGAAAAGGTGGGATTTCACTGCGTTGCAGGAAGATCGGCTGAGAGAATCATCCCACCCAAATGCAGGACTTGGCTTGACATCCGTTGGGAAAGTAGTACAGGGCATCATAGACTACATCAGGGACAACTTTTTATTATGAAAAACAATCCCAGAACTTGTTGGGCAGAGAAAGCATCTCCTGAGAGCAGAGGATCTTCTAGATGTTATTCCGACTAATAGGGATGCACCGACTGAGAACGCAAAGGTGGGAGGCAACATGAGACGTGACTGAGCTCATGATTCCTAGAAAGAAGAGGGAGGGTGAAGACAAGAATAAGGAGAAAAAAATAAATAAGAAAGAAGAACTTGATTAATTAATTTGGGGAACTATAGAAAAGATTCCCTGGAAAGCAAGTCCAAGGGGGTAAGGAGTTCAGAAGACTTGGAAGACTTTCTTAAAGAAACAATATTAGGGACACAAGTGCAAACTCTCCAAGTAAGAAAGAAAGACAGGCGGAGTACCAGGCCAACCATGTTGGCTGTATCATGAGCTCTTTAATGATGTGGAACAAAGAAGGAATCACACAAAAAGTGGAATAATACAAGCTATTCAGACAAAATCAGACTGACCAAAATGAGATGCAACTGGCAAAAGATAGTATTAATACAGAATGCTTTCCTTTAGGAGGCAGTCCAAGGAAAACATTGGTCCATTCCCAATGGGGGAGGAAAGCAAATAACGGATGTTGCCAAGAATGCAGAACCTTCTCATGCCTTTTTTACTGTTGTCTCACTGAAAAGTTAACTGTGTCCAGATGGCCAGCACAAGCAATGTCAGTGCCAAAGTGGTGAGAACTCAGGTGAGAACGGGGAAGGACCCGGTTCTGGGCTATGAGGAAAAGTTAAATGTTTTCAGAACAACTGAGGTCAACGAACGTCGCCCTGTAGTATACTGCAGCACGTGGCTGATGCATTCAAGGAGGCCTCAGCCATCAGGGGGACCTCAGAGGTCACCCCATGCTCCTTCTGGGGAGTTTGTGTGTCCACCATCAGGGCCACACACCTCACCCATTGCAGCTGGGCTTTCATCACCAGTGCCTTGATGCAGTCGTGCAGTGCACAGGACGTCATCCTTGGCCAGCTTCCTCAGCCACCTCCCCGGAGCAGGGTGTGAAGGTACCTCCGGCGCAACTTCTCCAGCTGGTCGATGTGCTTCTGCACGATCTCCAAGTCTCCTGCAGCCTGGCAGTGTGGAAAGCTACAAAAAGGGGTTGTAATGCCATTTGGTGGAGACCTGGACCCTAGGCTGGATCCATGCTCACATCATAAGCCTGCCAGAGAACGCTGTATCGTCTTCAGGTGGAGGTGACCAGTCTGTCAATGAGGTATGATTGTTAAAAACACTGCCAAGGTAGGGGAAGTCATGAATAACAGGAGGCTCAGTCATACAGCAGCATCACTATATATGTGCTCTTAGTTTCCCTCAGAGTGACTGGTGGCCCAAAGCCGACTTCAGAGTAGATGAACAGTCTGCAAAGAGCTCACAAGCTTCCTGGGAGCTTCCCCGTGAGTGCACAAGAGCTCCTGTATGCTTGGGCAGCCTGGGATGCCGTACACCCCCTGGAGAGGTTAGAAAACCCACCTTTATTAGGGTCGCAGGCTGCCACGTTGAGCATTACTGCATAGACCAGGATGGGCTCTAAGAGGCGTCTGTGTTTGCCACCACTCATCAAGAGGAGTGGGTCACAGAGGATGCCATGGAGCCTTACTCTGCCATGCACACGGTCACGGAGGTCTCTGAACGCCGTTCCATCGGTGGCTGTGGACTGCAGCCCTATTCCTGATGGCAGCTTTAGTTCAGTGCACCAACTATGTCTGCTGCTGAGAGTCAACTGAACACCGTCCTTGGCTGCATAAGCAAGAGCGGTCTAGCTAAGGCATGTGAAGCAATCCTTGCACTCAGTGCTGGCAAGGCTCCAGCTGGAGCAGCATGTCCAGTTTGGGGCAACACAGGTGTAGACTCCATTTAAACTGTCCAAGGGAGAGCAGCAGAAATAAGCAGAGTCCTAGAAACCATAACCTGTGAGGCATGATGTTTAGTCTAGAGGAGAGAAGAGCGATGGGAGGCACGGTAACAGGCTTCAAATATATTAAATAATTTTGTAAATTGTTCTTTGGGTCCAGTGGAATAGGACAAGCAGTAATGGTCTCACAGTACAGCAAGGAAAACTTGGGTTAGACGGCAAGAAAAACCTTTCCAATTGTGAGAGCCGTCAAACAGTGGCATACATCACTTGGGGAGGCAGTGAGATCTCCAGCACTGCAAATTTAAAAGTACATGAGATGTCATCTGTCAGGAGCGATTAGGTAGAGTTCACCCTGGTTTGGGACAGGAGATTGACTGGATGACATCTCAAGACATTTTCTATTCCTGTTTTCTATGATGCCATGCTGTATCATTTGGCTTTCCCCCCCAATACAGAACAGAAATATTTAATGAACCCTTTTGGCTTTACTGCATGATTTTCATCACTTCTGCCATTTCCATCTCGTAATGGTGTTATTTCTAATACACTACAATTTCTTGCTCTTGTCCTTAAGTCTTCTGATCACAGTTTCCCCCTTGTAATCTTTCTATTCTCCTTATCAGTTTCTGACAGTTCCTGTTGTCTGATTAATAGTCATTATCATCAAATTCCTCTTTCTTCCAATGTTTTGCATGTTGGTTTGCTAGTGGTTATAACTGCCCTTCACTTGTCCTCTAAAGCTGTTTGGTTGTTGTTTTTTTTATCAGCACAGCCTTCTTTAAGATTATGCCTTCTGCAGCACCTAGTAAAACATTTTAGAATAATTTCAGATTATTGCTTATTTTTTTTGTTTTTAAATTTTCTTCCTCAGCTGATCGGGTTTTCATCTTTGTGAAACTGGCCCTTTGAAAGCACTGAGCACATATATTACTTGTCTTGGTTTTGTTCTGTTTGTATGCTGTTCTTGCTTGCTTCTGCCCAAATAAGACAAGTTACTGTCTCCCTGCAGGTATAACTGGTTGGAGTTTAATTCCTTTGGGGATGGGGGGGAGGAGAAGGGGACAGGTGATGATGCTAGAATTAGCACAAAGTTGAGGCAATCAACTTCTACCTTCCCATGCTCCCTGGGTGGCTCTGTCTCAATATACAAGTTGCCAAAGACAAATGAAATTAAATTTACCCAAACAGGAGGAAAAAAGTGTGCATTGTAAACGACAGAACTATATTACTTAATACTGATTTGATTTGCAGCCTGTTTTCTGGCTCTAACAACCTCTCCCCCATCCCATTAGGTAACCAATTATCACATTAGTTCAGTAACTTAAAAGAGGAAAATAAATTAACTAAACACAGAGTGGAACCAATTTTTTTTAAAAAAAGATTGTAATATTCAATTAGCTCAAAAATTCAACATTTCCAAAAGGACCTGTAATTTAAGCAAGTCAGGATACATAATTAAATGGCCTTTTTAAAATGCAAACAAAAATTACATTAGGAAATGAATAAGAAATTAGAAAAAGCACTCTTTGATGAAGAAATTGGATTCTAATTGCTACTATAGTGAAATGATTATTTGCAAACTAAAAACACAGTCACAAATCTCCTTTATTCTGAGCTAAAGGCAAACAAATCAGTTAAACTATAATTACTTTGATTTTAATAATTTGCTCTACATTGTTTGATATATCATCAATAAGTGTGCAATAAAACAGGCCACCTCAGAAAAGGCTTCACACATTCTCAGAGCGTTGTGGGTTTAATTCACCTAACCACAAACATGGGACGAGTTGGTGAAACAAGCCATCAGCTAATGAACACCGGCCGGTCTCCTCTGGCTCGCTCCTCTTTGCGCTCTGTTACCTGGTGCTGGCTCCAGGAAACGGTCCAGGCAAGACGTGGCCCATGTCGTCAAATGACGAGGCAGGGAGGATGGCACCACCGGTTTTCCAGGAGCATTTTGTCTAAGTACCCCTGCCACCTCTGTGCATATGTAAAATAAATGCCCAGATTTTAGACCCAGTTAGCGGCCTTGGTTTTCTGTTCTATGGGCTAACTTTTCTGAGTATGTGTATTCTCTAGAGTGCAAAACCTTAATTTGCTAACTGAAGCATTGTGTTGCTGATATTTCAAAAATGCAATCTTTAGTTTCATGTTGCCTTTAGTTGTACTAGCCTAATGTCTCTAGTGGGTTATGGAATAGAGAAAATCCCACACAATTTACTGATTCGTTTTGATGCGCTGGCTGGGGGAGTAGTTAGCTGATTGCACGATTTCACAATGATTACACACTTAATTTATACAACACAATTTTATTTTAAAACTCTTTGCTACGTATATAACACTGCTTAGCTTTAAGAAACACCACAAACATTAAAAACACAATAATTACATATATCAGAAACAATGCTCCGAATGCACTTCCTTCCCAAACAATGCTATAAGAATTAGTGTTACAAAAACAACTACAATTACAACTAAAAGTTAAATTTGAATCAATACTGTTATTTTTCATAATATACTTACAATCCTAGAATTCTGAGAAGCCAAATACCAAAATATGGTTTCATTCCTCAGTAGTACGATTTAATGGGTTGGCCTCAGTAGTACGGTTCAATAGGCTGGCCTCAGCAATACGATTCAATGAGCTGGGCTCACCAGTGATAGGACTACGTCCCCTTCCTTCAGTCCTTTTCGGGCGCTCCGCGGCTTCAGCGTGAACTAAGAGATTCGTGTTCACGGAGAGGCTTGATTAGGCGATCAATCTAATCTGACCTTATACTTGCGATTCTTCCTTCGTTGTTCTGCAGGTGAAGTCACCTCCAAATTGGGACAGTAAGTTACAGGTTTTTATTGAGTGAGCTGCCGTCATTGGGCTCCTCCTACTCAATTCATCATAACTCCCAAATTTGGGCTCGGATCTTACTCAACAGAAATGACCTTTGTTGAGCATTTTAAATTGTTCTTGGGGAGACTTCCATATCACTGTAAATACTTTTTTCTTAGCAATTTGGTTAAAAGGCCTTAGGCTTTGATGTCTCGGAATTCAGGATATTTGCTTTCTTTGTAAAAGACTTCTAAAGATACAATTTAAATTAAGACTTTAAGTGAAGTCAAGACATTTCGCACGTAGCTCCGAAACAATGAGCTAGATAAGGAGATAAATCCTATCTTCTTCCTGAAACTGGCTAATGGGCAACCTTTACAAACATTCAAACTATTTCATTCAATATGACACCTAACAGGGAAATGCAAGACTGATTCCTTGGGTGGGAAGAAATGCTGGAAATTCCACTTTACATGTCTTTCATACAGCAACCTACTCCAAGCTGGTTGCAAAGATGACTTTCCAATCTGCAGGGATGTTCCAGCATTTGAAATTTGTTTCTGTTCTGAACTGGAATGAAAGTCAAAATGTTGAAATTCATCTCAAGACAAGTGTTTGAAAATAGTCTGTTTCTCAAACATCAAAGCAGCCTCTCTGGAACATGATTTTAGGAGCAGAGGATCACAGGAAAGCAGGGATGGAAGAGGCCTCATGATGTCATATCTACTCAAGGCATGAGCATCCCTGCTAAAGCAGCCCAACCAAGTGTCTGTCCAACCTGCGTTTGAAAATCTCCAGGGATGGAGACTGCACAGCTTCTCTAGGCAGCCTGTTCCAGTGCTGGACCACCCATGCCACCAGAAAGTTCTCCTGCTCTCCAACCTAAATTTCCCCTGCTGTACCTTGAGGCCATTGCTCCTAGTCCTGTCCCCTGTGGCTACAGAGAAAAGCCCATCTTCACCCTCTCTGCAATTGCTCTTCAGGCATTTGAAGACAGTGCCAAATAGAGAGCAACTCTTTCAGAGAAGCATGGGTTGTGTTAGCAGTAGTAACGCATGCCATTCGAGAGAGGTGACCCTTCTGCTTTAAGGTGCCACCTGCTCTACTTTCCACATTTTAATATGTTTCTATTTTCCTGTCGCAATTGAACAAGAATCATTTTTCACAGCACTAACTGTAATAGGGTTCTTCTCCAGAGGTGGCCGTCAGGCCCCTGGAGCCCCCTCAACTCACTCTTATCAACTTTGCTTCCCTTGACCATCTCCCCTTCCCCTCTCCTGCCACACCTTGATGTATTTATCTTCTCGGAAAAGGGAGGCTGCCCGGGCTCCCCAAGCCTGGCCTTGCACTCAATGTACACCGGTGTCTGTGCTCATCACCTTAAGGGCTAATTACATGGGCTCTGTCCTCCCCAGCACCCATGCCCACATCCCGCAGATGTCACACATACTTATCAGCCTCCGGGATCCTGGCTGTCTTTGTCCTTACACCAGCCCCCTCTGGGCTATGGTACTCTGGCTTCCTGGGTCTCCAGCTGTGCCCCCCTTGGCCTTTGGCCCCTTTCTTTGACCCTGGCCCACTCCTAGGCCAGTTGAGACCCATGGACCCTCCAGCCCTGCCAGTCTCCAGCTGTGGCTCTTCTTCGCTTTTGTCCCTTCCTGGGCCCTGACCTTTCTCCTAGCCCAGCAAGACCTAGGGACACCCTGACCTGACCTGCCTTCTCTCCTCCTAAAGTGACAGGTCCAGTAAGTGCCATGCCACATTAATCAAACTCTTAGCGTGCTCTTTTACAGAAGGTTTTGTAGATGATGTAGATTTGTGCATCTCCCCAGGATGCTAGTATTAAACACCATGGCCAGGTTTTGAGAGTCATCAGCATATGGCAGTCATGTTGGACTGCATTGAAAGTGGAGAAACAGTAAAAGGGGAAAATTTGCAGGCCTTCCTCAAAGTATAGACTAGTCATTACTAGCTAATTGTTTTGGGGTTTTTTTACAGACCTATGTATATGCCATTCATTTTTATTCTGCAATAAATATAACTATTCTAAAGGACTCCTCTAAAAATAAATGATATTGCATATGCATTAATGCCTCATTGTCTGAGGATCTGAAGACCACGGTTCCCTGGGCATGTGCTCAGCAACTCTGAAGGCCTGGCCCACACTGTAAAGTACAAGGTAGATTTCATACAGTATAGAGAGGGCTCGTTTTAAGGTACACTCTATATGCTTTACTTACCTATAGCTGATATTCATTAAGTGTTTTGATCGTTTGAAGGAACACATCAGGATATATATGAAGTTACCACCCTGTTCAAACTGATGAGCTACAAAAGGTTGGGTTTTAGATTTAATGGCATTCCAAATTAGTCGTTTTGACAAGTAAGTAATTACCCATTCATTTATGTAATGCGTGGGGTGTACAAATGATGAACTTCCTGACCCAGCAGAGAATGCATATCTCATATCTGTATTTCAGTTCCAGTTTACTTCGACTTCTAGAATATATTAATTGATTCTCGTCTGGAAACCTGACTGGAATCTGAAACACCACCCTTAGGTTTGGAAATCTAGGGCATCATTAGAAGCCAGCAAATAAAGCCTCGCAATGAGGACAATTTTGACTGCATCTAATTTATAGACATATTTTAAACATATAGAACAAATTCTGCCTTCCCTGATACCACTGCAGTCCTGTCCCGTGGGTCATGGTAATTTGTTTTACAGAACAAACCATGAAGAAGATACGAAGCACCTAAAAACAGGCCCAGTCTGCACAGTTCAAATTTGTCTCTAAACTTTTTCCAAGGCCCAATCCGTCCAGAGTTGCACTTTCAGACCATTCACAACTGCTCAGCCCCTGACTTTAGTTTGGGCTTATCTTGCACTATTATGCACAAGACTGTACCTCCAATAAAAGGCATCCCTATGCTAATTCATGTGAACAGTTTATATCCCACATTTCCAAGTAATTTTGGAGAGGGAGACATGCTTTGGAAAACAACACTCATTTAACTGCACTATAGTTAGCAGCAGGTGCATAAATATACTAAGTCCTGTGCTCACTGGGACAGGGACAGGAGGGCCAGAGAGCAGCGAGTGGTACTACTGCTTAAAAATAACATGCAATTTAAAGCAAGCTGTGAAAACAGGGTGGTGGGAAATGTACAACTCACTGGATGTGTCAGTGATGTCTTGGTCCACAAATCAAACCCAGCTCCAAGGCAAAGAGCTGATTTGAAGAGCAAAAGTCCCTTCCCATCCTCCAGTGCTGCATATTAATTCCCTGCAAACCTTGGAATAGCTTTGTCACAACCCAAAAGGCGTGATTTTTGTTTGTGTGTGCTTCGGCACTGCTAAATTGTTCCCGCTAAATTGTAGCTTCCTTGCACGGTGGAGTTTTCTGCTGCAAAAGAGAACCCTGGTGCAAGGGAGAATTTCCCGCCGATTTGAAGCTTTCTTTGCAGGGTGCATTTCTTTGTTGCAGCACAGAAATGCTCGTTGCAAAGAGTTCCCGCCATTTGTATGCTAATTTGAGTCCCATTATTGGCCAGTTCTAAATTATTCACACGTGGCGGCTAGTGATTGGCTTGCTAGCCGTATAAAAGGCTTGAGTGGTTTCCGCCCAAGTTGGAGGACTCCACGAACAAGGGAGGAGGAGACTTCACGCTGTGTGAAGATCTCTAAGCGCTGCGGATCCTTACGGACCCACAGCATTTAAAGCAGGCAACAGAGGTCTGATCAACCTCTAGCCTCTCCCCGTCACCAATCGCAATCCAGACGTATCCCTTCCCGCGCGCAAGAGAACCGAACCCACGGAGCCTAGCAAACTTCGTGTGAGCCCTTATGACCGGCCTCAGAGCTCTTCTACCCAGGTTCGAGTCCTGCAGGTTTATCTTCCTGTCGTCGAAACCCTTTGCGACGTACCCTCATATTTTTCATCTTCCCGTCGCCGGAAACCCTTTGCGACGTACCCTCGTGCCCTGCAGGTTCGAGTTTTGTTTTATTGTCTGTCTGTAACCGCAACTCAAGCAAGTTTTCCAGCCTGCACCACTGCCATCTCGGTGTAAGTAAACAATCTTTTAAACTACCGCTACGCGTTTGTGCCTAATTCCAGCTCGACGGCCTTCCCTCTCCGACCCGGCGTGCCCGGGCTGCTGGCCACAGCCCGCGTGCAGCGCAGAAAAGGGCTCGGGTCACTCCCGGCCCACACAAGCTTAAGGCCATTATATAAATTCAATCGATTGACATGAACCCATGTTAGCACAATCCTATCACAGGGCAGTTCAACAAGAGGAAATGCATGGAAAGTTCAGGGTCTGAGATCCCCAGAGGAATCATATAACTGTAAGGATAGAAAGGGCCAGAAGGTCCATTTAGTCCAACATCCTGCACAGATGTAGGATGCGCGCTTCCTAAACCATCCCAGACACACGTTTCCTTGAATGGAGGAGAGTCTGCAACATCCCTGGGCTGCTTGTACCACTGTCCCGATGGCTGGACCGTTAGGGAGGTTTTCCTGAGCGTTCATCTAAATTTGCTTTGCTGCAGTTGAAACCCAGTGGCCAATGTCCTGCTGTCTGTTGCAAGGGCAAGAACAATGTGCTTCGTCCTCCTTTACGCCAGGCTGTCAGGTATTTGAAAGCTGCTGTGACCAGCGTAGCCTCCTTCCCAGTCTTTTTTTCCAAACTCATCACATCTAGCTCCCTCAGCCTTTCCTCATGCAGCTGCACCCCAGCCCTTTCTTCAGCTTTGTTGCTCACCTTCAAATCATCTCCAGATTCCCAGCCTGCATCGCTCTTAAAGTATACTACCTGGTGCTGGACACAGCACTCGTGTTGAGGTTTGACTAGTGCCAAAAGGGTGGTAGTCACTTCCCGTGTCGTGTGCACAAGGGTTGTGTTACTGCTGAACAAAACTGCGTTTGGTTTTCTTGTGATAGCAGCACATGGCTGACTCGCGCGGTGTGTGACGTGCCACAGCACCCAGGTGCTTTGATTAGAGTTACTGTCAAGGCACGCTCCTCCTGTTCTGTTTGTGCATTTGTTTCTTTTTATACTTGTGCATAGACAACACATGAAAATCCACAAAAACATTTCACGAGCTTCTCAAGAGCTCCTTGCATGCTAATCTACTCCTCCATTGTGTCTGCAGCCCCTGCCAGGTTAGTGTTGGCTCCAGATTTGATCAGAATGCTATTAATCCACCTCCAAATCCTTTACAATCTTTGACTGAACAACTTCATATTTGGGAGAGAGGTTAGAAAAGCTTTCAGATAGGAAATACCTTTCCTCAGGTCTGGGAAAGAAGCAACTGCAACCTAAGCTAAGTAAGGGTTCGACAAATACTTTTGTTTAAACCATTATGCTAATGAGAGGGAAGTGAGAAGTACTGGAAGTAGTTACAGAGCAACTAAAGAATAGTTGCTATAGATACACCTAATTATGCAAAAGAGAAAGACCGTTCAAAGGGGAGAGGGCCATTATAACCTGTGGCGCACAGAAAGACTAGGTAGGTTATAATGAGCTGTGCGAGCACTATCTGTGATGTCCTCAGTGCTTGGTGTCCTCCAGTGAAGCTATGGGCTTTTGCTCCCATTCCAGCGAAAGCTGTAAGCAGACAACTCTTGCTTTGCGCATGCTGCCGCAGCCACGAAGCCGACACGACACGACACGACACGACACGACCACCCAAAATGACGGCTAAGTGCTGCCTTTTTCCAGAGAGCAATGCAGGCAGTGACAGGGCCTGTGAGTCCCACAAGTGTCATTATCATCCTCATTGCAACTCCCACGTGGCTGAGGATGCTGCTGCTGCTGCTGCCACAGGTGCGTGCAAGCCAGGTGCCCGTGCAGGTCTCTTTGCGGTGCCGTAACCGGGGCTGGGCACCACCCCGGGCACTGACACGGGGGGACCAAGCACGGCAGCCACTGCTGCTCCCAGCCCAGCCACCAGCGCTGCCCTGCCACCACCGTCCTGGGTGCAAACCTCTGCTTTTATATCACATGCACAATTCTCCGCACCTCTCAGCACATGAGCTGCTGCTGCTATATCCTTCACCTTGCACAGTCTCCTGCTCAAGGGCATGCCATTGCTGTGCAGAAAGACCTAAACCTCCCCCACCCAGCATGAAGGCCATATACTGCCCCTTGCCTCCATGCCACCCTGCTACTGGCAGTGGTGTGTGCGCGCTGAGGCACATTTAGTCCCAGATCGATTCCTCAGCTTATGAACCATCATTACTAGTGGAGTTCAACCCCCTCCACGGACAGGGCTGGGGAAGCTGCATGTTTTCCTGTGGACTCTGAGACACGCACAGAGATTGTTTGGGCTTTTTAGGGCTCTCTTCGAATAAGGAGCTTGTACCAATGATATCATTGCTTATTGTTTTTCACAGAGTAATGACATTGGCCAGAGTTACACTTCCTACGGGAATTTGCCTCTATTTCTAATGTAGTTTACAGAGAAAGAGCTCTCAGGTAGATTCCCAAAGTGAGCCCTCTGCACAACATGCAATCATTATCCGGTGAGGGAAATAACACGTGGCAGACTTAAAAAAAAATTATGCATTTCTCTGTCTCCAAGAAGAGGGATTTGGAGCCCACAGCAAACACATTCGTTCCTAGGTGGGTGCTGTGGCTGAGAGACAGCCTTTCCCACTGCTGGGTGTGCCCTCCTCCTCCTCCTCCTCCGTGACCACGCGTGGAGCGTAGCTTGGCTGGATCAGGTGTGAAGACCCCTCATTCGCGAGCCCCAGCGGCCTTAGGCCTGGGATAACACGTGCCTCGTTCAAACCGATAGATGTGCTGAGAGTGAGCACAGCTGGCTCAAACACCAAGGTCCATTCTCTCGAACGCCTAGGACTTCACGTATGCACAAACATTTCGGTGCGACTTCACTGAATCTCACATTAGAAAAAAAGCCACATCAGTTCTGGCCAGAAAGTGACCGGTGCCCCTAGGGCTATTTTTGAACCTGAGCTTGCATTGCTAATGTGATTTGCTCTAGAAAAAAATAACATCTATATGGAACACGAAACTCTGGCTTCCATCTATTCCTTCAGGTACTTAGAGAGTAAAACTCATGTTTTACCTTTTTTTTTTTGCAAATGATTTTCTCTATTATTCACAGAATCACTCCTCACCTCCTTCAGTCATTCTCCAAATAAAGCAGCAAACAAAAACCAACCAACCAAAAAAAAAAAAAAAAATCTCGGTCTGGAAGTAAAGGTAAAACCCCCAGCAATTACGTTTGCAATAAACAAAATAGCATTCCTATGCCGTCAATAGGGCAGGCAGCTAAAGTTGAGGTTGCAAATAAGTTTCCATTGTTATCTCTTCTCACGCCACTCTAATAACTTCCCCTGGTGCCAAGATTTGGGCTGACATAGTCTAGGACTGGGCTCAACCAAAGGAGTCTCTTTTCTTGCCGGCGCCTGTTTGGGAAAGCTTCAGCATCTTCAGAGGTAGGACGTTATGGTACAATTCTCGTTAAAAAGAAACACAGCGTCTGTTCCAGAGCTGACCTTTGAAGTGTCTGATGTGAGGGGTGTTCCTGCAACTCCTATTTTTCCCACTGAAACCAATTAAGAAAGCTGTATGGGAGTCGATGGAACTATTTGCATGGATAATTACTCAAGTGAGTAACCATTACAGTATTGGATCTCTAATACGTAGAAAGGACCTAAAAACATACATGCATCACTGTGCCTGACAACATTTCCAAACCTCAGCGCTGATTTTGTATCCTCAACTCTCCATTAGTTCTAAAAGTTTATACCAAATAAGTGCTGAGAGTCTCCTGGTTTCTTTTGTCAGTCACAATCTGCTTTAAGACCAAAGGGCATATTTATTTTTATGTAGTAAAATTATTACCTAAAATGAATTGGAGATGAAATTGTTGAACCCTGAATAGTTTAAAAAAAAAGAATAAATGACCATGAGATTAGACATGAGCCAGATACAATGTCCTCAGATTTGACTGATTGTCTGGGGAGGTATTCCCATATATACACAGAAACATAGGACTGAGGGGACCTCCCGGGCATTGAGTCCAGTCCCTTGCATTTGCAGACTGCTGTTTATTATCCAAGCAGTCCCCAAAATCACTACTTCCAGTCCTCACTCACAACCACACGGCTCCCAACCAGAGACACCCTCCAACACGTCACAGTAGGGTCGGGTGCATCTCCTCCCCCGGCACTGCAAATGGCAGCATGGCTGTAAGCAGCCTCGCACCAAGACTTCATAATAAAAATAGACGTAGCCACCAAGACACCTGACTCATGGATCTACCCCGGGGCAAGTAACACTGAGCTTCACAGGTGGATGGTTTTGGCTTGGACTGCTAGGGAGGTCCATCAAAGTTAAACCATGTGCCACGTGCATGTGATTTTGGGCAAACTATTTGTAATTTTGCAATTGTGTTTGAAAGATCCCCCAACTAACTACACTGAACATAGCAAAAGTGTAGAAAAGGCCCAGATAAACTTTCTATGGCAGAGAGATGTAAGCCAGACTGCTCCGAATCTGTCTATTACTCCTGAGCTGAAACACAGAGGAAGTTTGACATCAAACACTTGCTCATCATATCAGAGCTACCAGCTACAGCACAGAGACAGCTAGACCCTAAGGGAACCGTGGGACTTGATCCTACATAAGAAGTCAACCTTTGGACTAAACAATATGCCAAGTTTTTCTGTATCAAATTATATTTTTGCCCTTTATGACCCTGTTCTTTGTCATGACCGAGGTGACAGAGCCTTTATGTTGTTGCTGTGACGGTCAGTCTGGATGAACGCAGCAAAGCAGAGGGGTGGTTGCACAGATCCCGGGGGAACGCTGAAGCACTATCCATGTGGAAATGGGTGCAATGAAAGGTGTCCCCAAGGTCACACACAAGATGAGGAGAGAGAAAGGTAGCCCATCAGCACACCTGCCACATCTGCCAGGCTGACAGCTGCCACTCTCAAACGAGTTGCAGCTGAATATAGCTTTCAGATGCGACTGCTGTTACCCATATTGAAGCCACTCACCTGCAACACACTGGAAGGGAGACCTGGGGGCCTTACATGAACTGATGCTCATCAGTACCATGGTCCGAGCAGCGAGCTTGAATTCATAGCTCCTCCGAACTCAGAGTTATCCCCTGGGAAGCTGTATGAGGCCAGACTTGGTCGTAGCATCATGGTCTGAGCCTAGGACCTCTTGAGTGTATACGGACAACTTTTCATGAAAGCAGGACGTTGTCTGCCGTGGCTCCTCTACTTGTCCTGTGGCAGGTTTGGGGGTTAGGTCCGTGTTGTGTCAGGGCTGAGGGTGGTCTTCTGTAGAGTTTAGGCTAGAGTATCTGGGATGGTTGGGACGGGGCTGATCTTACTGCAGGCAGGGGTTGGACTAGCTGTGTCCTGTGGAGGTCCCTTCCAGCCCCGCTCCTCTGTGCCCATATGACGCACCACCCCGAGAGCCCACGCCTGCTCGCCCGGGGAGGCAGAGAGCACTGGCCATGCAGGCGGCGCGGTGAAGCCAGGAGGCAGGTCAAGCGGGCCGGGACTGTTCAGACAGGAGTATTTGGGAGACAGCCTTGAAGTGCCAGCCTGACATGTCCAGCTTGATGGAGCCGGGTCTCTCCCAATGACTGGTTCTGCGGAGCACTTGGCCGCTCTGGCCAGGCTCTCTCCGTCCCGTTTTGGTTGCGTGGACACTACAGTGGTCTTGTTTCACTCCTCTCTGCACTATTTATCCCGTGCGTTGCTGTGGTGCCGCAGGGCCCTGACTGCGGATCTGGACCCCGCTGGGGCAGGTGCCTCCCAGCCACAGAGCCTAGGATGTCCCTGCAGGTGCTTGCAGCCGGAGCCTAGGACAAGAGATGATGGCTGGACGCAGGCAGCGGAGGCACCCGTGGGAACGCGGTGGGGACAGGCCTGCAGCAGAGTCTGCTCACAGTGCTCCAGCACGCCGCTTGTTGCCAAATTTTGGCTGACATCAAAGCAGAGAGAGTTTTTCGGAGGGCTTTGCAAGAGAATGAGGGTGTGCTTTGTGGGTGTTTCTGGAGAGCCCATCCCAAGCATTCGGGGCGGGAAGGGGTGAAGCCCCAAAGTGCTTGTGTGGAGATTTGCGATGCGAGCCACGTCAGTGACTGCCTTGATTAATCACGTGGACCTCCTGCACACCGCTCCTGGCTGAGCTACAGCATCCGGTGCAAAGAGCACGTATCCTGCTCCGACTCCACGAGATGGAGGCTCCACCCTCCGCACCTCAGTGAGCTGTCCCCAAGCCACTTACCTGCAATGTCTACCTTTGCACCTCGTGTCTGCCTTGCATTTGTCTGGACCGAGCTTCCAGCCACCAGGTCGTATTCTGCTGAAGAGCTGCCTGCGATCAGAAATGTCCCCGCGCCGGCACCCACAGGACGTGATCAGGTCCTCTCTTACCTTTTCCTGTAAGCTTCATATTTCCCTGCCAGGTAAAGCTTTTCGCAACCACCTTCTACTGGTACCACATAGCAGCTGGCTGCAACATGACCCCCAGGCCCTTTTCGGGGTCACTGGTCTCCATCCTGCAAGCAGAGAGGTGGGGAGCCATGCTGGTGTGCCGTCAGGGCAGGCTGGCACCTTAGAGACCAACTGGTGCAGAAAGGCAGGCGCTTCTGTCGGTGACGACCCAGCAGCTGGCAGCCAGTCCCACACAGGCCACTGGGGACGTGCCAGCTCAACGCACCCCACTCGGGATGGGATCCTGGAGAGCAGAGACTGCACGTCCCCTCCTCCGTGCCGGGACTGTCTCTGGCTGGCAGACACTCGCATCCTGTCTACATCCATGGGAACAGCGGCTGGCTCACGGGGGAGACACGCGTCTGTGCGACTGCAAGGGGACAGGAGACAGGCTTAGAGCAAGGACTTAGCTTCGGTCTGAAATAACAATACCCCTGGGCCTGCCTCTCTGCCGGAGCCTTCCCAGAACAGAGCCCCTCGCTCTCGTCTCGCTGGAGACAGTCACCCGGGGTCGTCTAAATGCAAGAAAAGCCACCACACCTGCCACTGATTGAGATGAAAGAAAAAGAGACACGTTGCTGCTATTCTTAAAGCCTCCTGCTCCGGGATAACAACGTTGGCAGCTGCGTAGCCTGCCCCAGCGGCTGGATCGTGGGGTGAACAGTTCAGGAGATACCCAAGGCCAGACGTGTTCCTTGCTCTGACCGCGCTTCTCCTTCAGACGCAAAGGAGCAGAAGTTTTCCGCAGTGCCGGCATCCTGCTCCCTGCAGTTTGCCCGTCTCCAAGGGGGTCTTATGTACAGTAACGAGAGACATGACTGAATTACTGCAGCTGGCTCAGAAGCATAATGCATTCAACTGCATGTCCTTGCACTCTGAAGTATTTGAAGAGGAAAGTCAATATGTCACCTGAAGTTTCAGGTACGGGGCTCAGAGGTGTCGTTAAGGTCTGGCTCGGGTAGCTGTATCCTGCAATGCAGCTAGACTAAGTCTGTGAATGCATTGAATCAATTCATTTTGCAGTAACCTGGCTTTGGAGTTGAACTACACACTGTTCACAAGCAATATAGGTTTTATTTCAGCTTCTCTCTCTCTGTGGTTTACATACTTTTAACACCTCCCCGGGAAAGAGGATTCTTTGGTTCTTTCAATATCTAGAAAGACTAGCAGTGTGAAATGCTGCTCCCAGGCAAATCAATTCAAATACATATCTAAACTACAAAACAAATAATCCAAGAGCCCCTGTACCCTAAGTGCTAGAATTGGCTCCTCTTTCATAAAGCAGAGTGGACCAACACTGACTTTGGCACAACAAAGCGTCCGGATGATCAGTGCTCCTTTCCTCTCATGTAAAGCCCACCTTGGTTTGAAGAAAAGCCTAAAACTTCACAAGAAACCAGCTGACAGTCTATGGAGGGAGGTCAGACATATATCAGGAGACTGTCTAAAAGCAACTGAGATAAAGAAGCAATATAACATCGTCATCAAGAGGAGCATGGACCCGAATGGTGTCTCCATGGCCTAATTCTCTCAGGGAAGCCAGGGTCATGCTTTGTTCTGGCATCGCTGTGATTGTTTCCTGGTACTGTGATGCTGGCAGACGGGCAAGTGAGATACTTTCCTGAACCCGCTGGATGCAATAGCTCCTTTCCTCCAGACAAGGGAACAGCTAGACCTTTCTTTGTTAAAAGCTAGGTAAAACAGCGTGAAACCACCACTGCCCAGGCACTGCATTGCCTGGAAGCCTGGAAAGAAGCTGGGCTACACAGCCTGGGAGTTGCCACTTGGGTCTTAAGGGCAGGAGCAGGGAATTGAATTGCTTGCAGATGCGTGCTGAAGCCACCGAAAGCCCACGGAAGCCCTTGGAGAAGGGAGCAAGGGAAGCCCTGTCTTTGCAGCATCACTACAGCAACCTTCTGCCCATGCTCTGACAGCTGTTGGCTCCTGGGTTGGCCTTGAATTCTCCATTTGTACTGCACACCCACACTTGCAAAGGGGCTGGGATGACAGCCATAGGGGGAAGACGCTATCCTTGTGAAAGCCTACATTACAGAATTGCTAACTGTGGGCGCGTTTACACAATATGCTTCATGCATAGTAGACTAATTTGATTGTGCATTAGCAGGTTGGGCAAAACCCATGCTAATGTGCTGATATGTAGTAGAATTAGTCTACTGTGCAGTAGGGTCACCATAAATGCATGTGCTCCACATTTAGTTAGTACCTCTTACGACAGGCACAGTAATCACTCCACATTAATGCATGTGTAGATGTGTGCAGTATCATTAATTCCATGCAGAAATCTTGTGGAAGACATCACACGCGGGATGTTAAAAAGCAGAGACTAAAAGCAGCATGCAGATGTCATCCATCTAACTGAAAAGCACCAGGTACCATGTACAGAGATGGGGCTGGCTCAGATAACAAGGAATGCCAACACATGCAAGGGGCTCCACCTGGGCTGAGACAAGGCAGGATTTTAGGGACCACAGCAGGATCCGATCAAGCCTTGAAACCTAATTTTAAATGAATTAAAGCATTCAGAAAGCTTCAAAGTGTAAGAGCACCAAAGCAGCAAACATGAGGAACCAAGAGGGAGGTGGGGAGAAGGAAAGGCATCACAAGATCCGCAGCCGCTGCGTGGGTGCCAGAAGGAAAACATGCGATGTCGGTGTTTGGAGAGCATCTCTATTTGTTCCTCTCCCCATAAAGTCCTCTCATATTTAACTTACAATTCCTTGTTGCAGTGAGGTGAACTAAGACAAAATAATGACTCTGGTGGGACAGCGGCATGTGGATTATTTTACTGAGCTGGCAAAAATGAAACCAGCTAGAAGGATTTAGTATTGATCATGACTGTCCTCTAATTATGCCTCTTACTGAATCACTGTCACATCTGGAGTCTTTAATTGAGCTTTACAATTATGTTTGCCAAACCACAAGTGACAATTAGAAGATCAGAAAAGAGTGCAGAAGGGGAGTTAATTTGATGGAATAATATATATTCCTTTATTACAAGATTTTTGTAATAGAAGTTAATTTGGTTTGCAATTTCACCTCTTTTAATGGGAATGCCCTTTATACTGAGGAACACTCAAACATCTTTAATGTGCCAGCCTCGTCTATCTGCCAGCTACAAAGCAGTAACCTGCCTTCCATGAGCAGAGTGATGTAGCTTTAGGGACTTTTTTAAATGTCTATTTTGCTTTTGCTCATAAATCTCGTTTCTAAACAGAGCTAACGCTTCCAGCTGGCCTAGGCGGCAACGTGGCACTTCTCTGCCACATCCGTCTCAGCTGGGGTTCCCTCCGTGCCATGGTCAGGAGGCTCCCGCTCCACCATCGCTCTGCTGCCAGTGGGCAGTTATGGATGGGATGGAGACCCACGGCTCTGGGTACAGATGCCTTTCCTCAGGTAGTTTGCAAGAAACTTAATTGCTGTGAGGTTTGTCTGGGAAGCTGTTAACGAGGGGTGCACTATGGCATAAGAAGAGAGGCAGGCACAGTAGAGCATACAGCCAAGCGCTGCAGAAACCAATCTGACTGTACAGTGCACAAGTTTGTCCTGTTTCTGGAAAGTTTTATCTAAAGCCTATTATACCAAACAGGCGCACACATTTTTATCTTTCTGTCAAGTCTGTTGCACAGCAGCTGTCAGAGCAGGTCAAATGTTTTCTACATTTCCTCCGAAAAGGTCATTTGGCTTCTCACGGAAAGGGATGAGGATGTCTGGGATAATGTTAGCTCTTGACACATCTGTCAAGAACAGCTGAATATCCTAAGCCTGCCCAAGAGAAGGCTTGCCTTGGGATTTAGCACTCTGGCACTGTCCTGGGATCCTTCAACTTCATCTGCTGAAGAAGGGCTGAGAAGTACAACTCCCAGCAATGCTGCAGGGTGACTCAGAGGGAATCCTGCGTTTCTGCTACGGCGTGGGAACTGCAGGGCACGACAGGAAAAACCGCAGTACAGCGCCGGGTCCCTTAGGTCCTGCCAGTCTTCCTTTAATGCTGCTATATTGCCCCGGCTGTTACATGCAAATAGCTTAGGGTATTCTTGGACTAGTTTGCATAACACTGAAGGCAAAAACATAAATAATTGTGCAGGTGTTTCCACAGAAGCTTTTAGACACCTGGTACTGAGTGAATCAGCTGAATTTCCGTTCAGGTGAAATGCTCCTTTCTTGCATACAGAGGACAGTGTCAGGATCCTACACAGCATGGTTCCCATATGCTTGCTCAAGATACAGCCCAATATTTATTAGAGCTAACCAGAAAATACATTTTCTTGAAGAGATTTAATATACAAATCTGACTCTCTTCAAATGTGAAGAAAATTGTAGTTGAAGACAGAATAAAGTATAGGTATGTAATGAAAACCCTGGCAGTGTTGAGTAATTAAGGAGACTTTTTTTAAAGAAAAAAAAAAAAACTCCTTCAGCTCAAATATTTATCAAAGAACCAAGATTTCACAACTTATAATGTCTACTATGTCTGGATAATGAGAAACAATATGATGTATTAGTTACTTGAATGTTATAGGTTTGGTCACTTCTCTTTAAACAGTTTTCTGCTGGAAAGTCAAACTCTCTCATGAGCATCCATGATCTTGGCCAGATGGGCCAAGCAATTTCTAAGTAAGTTTGTGGGAGTAAATTGAAAAAAACAGCAAATAGGTGAAACCACAGTTAGTAGAGCTGTTCAGCTCAGAAGAAGTTCTCTCTCCCCTTTTCAGTGTGGCAGAAATGCCAGTTGTTCACCTTTCACTATTTGCTCAGCAGTTGTTCCATTTTAAGACAATGCACATTCTTTAAACTATGCATATTTGCCACATGCTCCATTCATGCTACAACAAATCAGCATTGATTTTTCCTAATTAAAAGTCAGTTTGAGGAGCTATATAACCTTTGCAGCAGGTTAGTTTGAAGTGGATCTGTGCAAATCATTGCTTCTGCTGCCTAATGACAACAAAACCCCATCTGCATAGTATCCTCGTGCAGCAGGGGGGACTCAAAGCACGGAAAAGTTTGGCAGACAGGAAAATACAGGCACAGTCCAAGATGTGGCAAGCTTGCTTGCCTTTTCCATTGCAGCAGCAGGGTTTGTCTTGGCCAGCCAAGCCAGGACTTTAGAGAAATAAGGGGCTAATACTAGAGGACCGTCGGTGTTGCATCCCAGGGACGGCTGGGCCAGATGGAGGTGGCAGTCGTAGCTTCTGCCTTCACCTGTCCGGCCACGACGTCTTCCAGAATGAGGAACGTGGAGGGTCCAACGTGCAACTGGAGCATTATATTCATGCTGGAAAGCTCACTTCTTCCACAAACTGATCCTGTGGCCATTGCCCAGGGAGCCCCCACCCCAGGCAAGGGCCTTGCAATGTGGGGGTGGGAGCGGGGGGAGGCGTTCGTCACGCACCAATCCCAATGGGAAGGAAATCCTACCTTTCTAACACCACCTGCGCCTGTTGGCATAGCAATAGAGAGACCGATGCAGTAAATGCAAATGCCGCTAGTCACTGTTTATGGCTTAAATGGGCCTAGTTCATCCCCGGCTCCATATTACATTGATTTAATTAACTAGTTTCACGTAATGGGCAGGCCAAGGAGGACTCCGACTGATGTTGTCAGCGGCTGCTGAGAGACCCTAAATACCATCCATGAGCTGTGGTCAGTTAGTGGGTGATGGAGAGCTACCGTGCCAGCCGTGTGCCAGCAGTATGGGTTGTATTGCACTAGCAACCCCGCTCCAGCTCTGGGCACATGAGGAATTCAATGCTGGTGTCTATGTTCAGATGTAGACAAGGTTCCTTGGGTGAATTTGATATCTTTTATTAGACCAACCCAAATGGTTGGAGAATAGTTATTCAGTTGTTCAGATGTTGCATTGTGTGCCGCGAGTTCAGAAGGAGAGAACTCGAAATCTGGTTTAATTATCGCACTTCAGAGGGTCTGGAGAGTCTTTGTATAGAAGAAACATGCTATGTTGATTCTGAGTCTTTTTGGAGTTAGAGTACAGTATCGTAAAATCTTATATTATGCTGCACTGCTTTGGAACCGCAATTAGACAGTCTACCAGATGTTAATGACATTACATATTTTCCTGCTTTATATTGGCCTTGGTTAATTTGAATAAATTATAACAGGTTGTCACGGCAAATTGGATTATAGTGTACGTGATGTTGGTTCCATTTTTGTTTTATGTTTAATGGTATTAAGCTATTAACTCCATTGGAGTTACTCATGAGCGATATGCAAGACGGATAAGCTCTTAAGCACTGAAACGAATGGGTGGACATTTTGATGAGATCTACTGTGCCTGCAAATGGGCATTGCCCTGCCATCGGGTGAAGTTGATAAGCCTCCTCTGGCACCACGCAGGTGCCCATTTGATCGCGGTGCACACATGATGCTGGTGAGGCAAAACAAGTGTAGTTGGGTGCAGTGGGGAGCATCAGTGTCACAGGGACCTGACATCCAGCAGACTCTTCTCACCTTTAACATTGGGAAACCCAGGAGAAAGCTGCCTGTTGAGAATCTGGAGAAACAGGGCTGGCGCTCCTCAGGCGAGAGGATGCTCTCGAGAAGGCTGTCTGTGCCTGACAGCATTGCATGCATTTCAGGGTGGATTATGGGTCCCTTCCTTGCATGAACAGTATCTGCAAGACTGCAGCAGTGACCCCTAAAGCAGGTGGGTGCACTCCCCAAGGATCATCCTGGCCTGCTCTTTGAAATGGAATAAGTCATTTTAAGTACAGAATCTGCCGTAATGCCGGCAAAGTATTCTGAATTACACAGCAATATATTGCTAAACTGTGTTCCCTGGAACTGCATTTTCTTATTTGGGTTAATTGCATTGCTCTATTGATCAAAGTTGCAAACATTCAGCATGCAAAGTATAAAAGAACAGCAGTTCCCTTCTGAAAATGCAATTCCCCACCATCTAGCTGGGAAAGATAGTATTGATTTAAGTTCCCAACATGAGCGCCTGCAGTGTTTGTTGTGGGCTGGACACACAATGTACATCACTAGTATGCACATAGCACATTTGCCTTGGTTATCACCTGGGGGGCCACTGAAGAAGGAAACCCTCCAGAGATCTGCAGCCCCAGATGCAGTGTCCTGACATGCGGTTATGGAAGTCTGACGAGCATTTCTTCCTGAATGCTGTCCCGGGCTGGATTTCACTCAAACATAACTTTGCATTTTTATGGGGCCCTTTATAGCTCTGCAATAGGTGAGAGAAGCAGCTTGGTAAAGGAGATCTTGGATAATTCCTTAAGGAGACGATACTCAGGGCCCAAGGGGTGACAATCCCAACAAGAAGCAAGGGGGGCAAGATTGCCCAAAAGCCCCCCCTGGCTCACCAAGGACGTCCGGGAATGCCTGGTTGCCAAAAAGGCGGCGTACACCCGGTGGAAGGGGGGGGATCTCCAAAGAGGAGTATACCTCCACTGCTTGGGCCTGTAGGGGGGCTGTTAGGAAAGCTAAGGCAGACATAGAGCTAGGACTAGCGTCCAAGATCAAAGATAATAAAAAGTCCTTTTTCAAATATATTGGGAGGATGAAGAAGGCACCGGGAAATGTGGGGCCCCTGCAAGATGCGCTGGGCAAGCTGGTGGTTGTGCCAGAGGAGAAGGCAGACCTCTTTAACAAATTCTTCAGCCCCGTTTTCTTGTGCAGGGACCGGGACTCCCCCACCGGGATTCAAGACGGACTTGAGGGGAACGTCTCAAGACCTAAGGTTGAGGAGGACTGGGTTAGAGTGCTTCTGGAGGGGCTGGACGTGTTCAAGTCAGCGGGTCCGGATGCTCTCCACCCCAGGGTGTTGAGGGAGCTAGCAGGGGCTATTGCTAGGCCCTTGGCACGGCTTTACGAGCACTCGTGGTGCTCAGGCCAGGTGCCAGATGATTGGAAGATAGCCAATGTGGTCCCCATCTTTAAAAAAGGGAGGAGGGAGGACCCGGGCAACTATAGGCC
>NW_005842184.1:1927762-1929291 GCF_000455745.1 Alligator sinensis | reverse complement strand
AAATTTGCTGATGATACCAAAATTTGGGGTGAGGTGGGCACGCTAGTAGGGAGGGAAAGACTGCAGAAAGACCTGGATAGGTTGCAAGGGTGGGCTAACAAAAACAGGATGCGTTTCAATACAGACGAGTGCAGGGTGCTGCACTTGGGCAGTAGTAACCGGCAGCACACTTATAAGATGGGAAACTCCCTTCTTGAGAGCACGGAGGCAGAAAGGGATCTTGGAGTCATTATTGACTCCAGGATGAACGTGGGCCGACAATGCGAGGTCACGGTCGGCAGGGCTAACCGGACCCTATCAGATGATGCCCAGATGGGCAGGTCTCCACAGCCGTGACCCACGTGGAACTGGAGGTCAGGAAGCAGAAACTAAAAAAAATGCATGTCTTTCATAACTGCCACATGCAAGTGTGAAGAGCCCGTGGTACTTCAGCACTTCAGGGACATGAAGAACTTGGAAAGACGGAGCAATCACACCCACAGCGACTGACTGAGGAGTGACTGGCCAGGCTGCAGGACTGCAGGGAAGGACCTGGGGGCTATAGTGGACCATACACCAAATATGAGACTGCTGCAACGAAAGCCAGCAGCATCCTGGGCTGCATTAACCAGAATGTCACTTGCAAGACAAGGGCGATGATTTTCCTGCTCTGTTCTGGAGTCCTGTGTCCAGCGTTGGGCCTTGCGCTTCAAAACCAGATTGGAAAGAGTCCAGTGGAGAGTGACAGAAATGGTTAGAGAAAGGCAGAACGAACTGGCGTGTTTTCGTCTGGCAAAGAAGAAGAGGGGGCTTTGATGTCAGTGCCTGGAGGACAGAATGGAAATAGGCTATTCTCACGGTTGCAAGGGACTGGCCGAGGAGCAATGGCCTCAGAGAGCCACAGAGGAAATGCAGCTGGAGATGAGGAGGGTGGGCAGGCATAGGGGCAGGGTGCCTGGGGAAGTGGGGGGATCTCCACCCTTGGACATTTTCAGGAGAGGGTTGCACTGACACTTGGCTGCAATAGTTTAGATTGGGATGCTGCTGCCTTGAGTGGAGGCCTGGGCTAGATGTGACCCTGTGGGTCCCTTCCCACCCTGCGGTCCCATGATACTGTGAAAAGGTCCTGTGAAGTGGCTTGTTCTGCCCAGCGCCCCAGGAAACCTGAACTAGCATTTAGATTCGGTTTGCTCCCCCAAACCCTTATGCCCCAGTCCAAGCATCCAGGGCATGGATGCTTTGCATTACCTGGAAGTCTAGAGCCACGTACAGTGTTGGTCAGAGCGGATTGAACTAATGTGGGACAAGCGGCTGTGAAGGCAGAAGGCAGGTGTAGGCTCTTACAAGTCAGACACATGCGAGGAAAGGCAGAGCCTCTTGCCCACGAGATCTGCAGAGACACATTCACGCTGTGAAGTCTCATGTGGACCTGTGTAACTGAGCAGAAACTGCCAGACTCCACCCACAAAGACTAATGAAAAGCCAGAAGTCAAAAAAAATGATCAGTATGCCGCAGCAGCATCGGCTCATTGGAAGTATACATTTTTCCC
>NW_005842184.1:1889858-1927744 GCF_000455745.1 Alligator sinensis | reverse complement strand
CTTTTCCCCCTACAAGCATCTGCTCATAATTAAAAGCTGCACATTTCAATTTTCAGAGGGAGAACGATTAGAGCTGCCGTTCTGGTGGTTTCATCAGCAGTCTCGTGATATTTGATTGCTCTTAAAGCCACAGCTCCTGGAGACGGGTTTGCACAAGAATCACCGCTTCTCTTTATGTGAAAGTTGCAGACACCGAGCCCTCCTGGGTGCACAGAAAAAGCACCAAGTTGTGAACAATGAGGAAGACTCATCACCAAGAAGGCAGCATCTGTCAGCCATCCTGCCCCAAATACCCCTGCTTCCGGCACCCCATAAAGTAGGTTACTGCCTGTGAAAGGTCGTGCCTCTCGAGCCAGTCGCTGCCCCGCCGACACATCAACCCAGTTACCTCTAAACCAGTCTCATGATTTGTGTGGAGGGACGGCACCTGGGGGAAGGACAGTGGAAGGGAGTCTCATGTTTGATTTTGGGCAATGCTGTACTTTTTGTTTCTGTTATTCAAAGCAGTTTTTCATTCTGCAAAATCCTGGTGCAGTGCAGCGGGTCATTGCTTTTTATCCAGTTCAATGTTCAGCTATTTTCAAGTGCATCAATTTGAAGAATTTTTTGGTAATGCTAATTAATTGCTCAGTTCAGTGGCTTTTTTTGTTTTTTGTTTTTTTGTTTTTGCCCTGTGGGAAGTGTGCAGCCTACAAAGCTTCGCTATATGAACTTTTTTTAGTTGGCATGAATTTGTCTTTTTTTAACAAAAAACAAAACAAATCAGCATTTGCTCTGGAGCTTTGTTTAAAGCCTACAGCAACACCTGAACCCTAGACACAATGGAGCTCTGGATAAAAAGCATATTTGTTAGCAAAAATTGTGAGTTGATGCTATTCACTCAACTGCTCTCAGTTACTCGGTTTCTATTACTGTAACTCCACCGAAGTCACAGGGGTTACTAGAGATTTATAGGAGACAACAGATCAGAATCACCTTTAAAAGCTGTTCTCCACGGCTCTGATTCTGAACTCCTTTATTCTGACAAAATTGCCATTGTCTTCATCATACAACAATGAGGTCAATAGGAGTTTTGCTAGAAAGAAGGAAAACCGACCTCAGTTTTTTATGTATTCTTGTTGAGAGTTTTTCCTAGAGATATTGTGTCTCCTCTCTGTCCCCACAGGACCTCTTTGTGTGCCACTGTTTATACCTGGAAATAAGTGTGCGGCAACTCTCTTGGTAAGCACTTCACTACTTCTAGGCCGAGCATTGCCTGGCAATGACTCCAGGCAGCGTGCGCTCAGTTCTGCTGCGCACGGTGAGCTGAGCACTAGCTAGGAAGCAGCTCGCATTTCCTCGTAGGCTGAATGCAACCCGGTTAACTGGAGCGACTTGCAGCCAGGACGTCAAAATGTCTTTCCATTTTCTAGTGTCCCGTGGGATGATTCAAAGCTTCTGATCGTGGACAACACAGATATGGTTTTGCTCTGTGTTGGCAGGGTGGAGTCCTTCTTGCCTGTGGCAGGAGCAGGGCTTGGGGGCAGTTGCACGATGAGCGTGCTCCTTCTCTCCCTGCGAACATGTGCCCTCAAAGTCCTGCACGGACAGCCCTGCTGGGCAGCTCCCAGCTGGAGCAGGGTTTGCACGTGTTCCTCCCCCTCCCCTGGTCTGCAAATCCCCGGACTGTCCTCCACCCCAGGCAGGGCAGGACGGCACTTTGCAACGAGCTGTGCAGGTGAGAGCCTACTTCATCGGGTGCCCCCAGGGGCAGAGGTCGCTGGACCCAGGAGCATGGGCTCCTGCTCCGCTGACCACATCTTCCCCTCTACGAGCAGACCTGTGCGGGGATTGCTTGGTCCCTGAGCCCTCTGTGCTGCACAAGACAGCTGCACCCTTTAATTACTAATGTGCAACGGGTCCCTTCTTTCCTTTGGGGATGTGCAGCTTTGTGGCAGGTCTCCCCCCAGGGCAGCTTGAAGTCTGTCTGCAGGCTAATCCTGTCCCTCCATTCCCTTTGTGATCTTCTCCCCTCCCCCCTACGCTTGCCTGCCATGCCTTGATGTGACAGACTACGTGGGGATGCTTGCCTTAGAGGGAGAAAGGAAGAGGAAGCCCCAGAGTGTGAGACCGGACTAAGATCGTGCCACTGGACTTCCCTTTTAGGTCTTTGAGTAAGGCCTGCAAAGCGTGTGTTTGGCGATGGGGTGTAAAGACTGGAGCCAGACAGTTTCCTTTCTACCAGGCTCCTGAACCACCTGGATTCAGCCCTGCAGCTGCAGCCTGTGGCTATTCAGGCTCCTGGCCCTTGCAGGGTTAAGGACGGCAGCACGCAGGGCTCTCTGCTCGTGGCCCTCGGATTCGAGGATGACCTCTACCACGGCTCATTGATGGGACTTGAGGGGACTGAAGAGTCCAGTCCTGGAGCCACAGACCTGCCGGCTGGGGTTGCAGGTGTTTCTGCAGGAGCCCTCCGCTATGCAGCTGGGATCCTCCCTGTACAGCCACTCCTGGTCCTCGGTCAGACACCGACACCGACACCGACACCGACACTGACACCTGCAAACTGCATCAGTCTAAAACACAAACCCCATCCTGGGTCACTCTCCCACAGCCATTCGTGTTCCCCTCTGAGCCATCTCCTTCCAGCTCCCTGTGGTACTTTGGGTGCCTGTGGGGTGTCTCCTGCAGCCTCCCTGCCCCAGGATCTGCGCTCGGGCAGAGGGCAGGGCCAGACGCCCTGCCCCAGCTCAGGGGCTCATCACAGTCCTCTGGGCACCACTCTCCTGGGCGTGTGGCTTCTCCACCATGCTCAGGGATTTCTTAGCCCTATCATCAGCCTGCTCCTACCACACTGCCACCGCTGCCTGTCTGCTCTCTGCCTCCTGTGGTGCAGCTAGCTCCTGGGTAGGCGCTTGCAGTTTGCAAAGCCGGTGGCTTGCTCCTCGCTTAGCTGCTTACTCAAATGCAGCTGGCCCTAGTGCAGCTGTTCTTTCATCAAATTATAGACAATGAGGCTAGGAAGGGGCCTCAGGAGGTCACATCTAGTCCAACCCACCACTCACATCAAGACCAGTCCCAACTACATCATCCCAGACAAGGCTTTGTCTAGCTGGGTCTTCAACACCTCCAAGGATGGAGAGTCCACAGCCCCTCTGTGTAACCTGTTCCTTTGCTTTGCTACCCTTCTAGTGAGAAAGTTTTTCCTAATATCCAACCTCAGCTTCCCTTGCTGCAGCTTGAGCCCATTGCTTCTTGTCCTCCCATTTGCCCCCACTGAGAACAGCCCAGCTCCATCCTCTTTGCAGCCCCCCTGCAGGGAGGTGAAGGCTGCTATTCAATCCCCCTCGGTCTTCTCTTCTCCAGACTCAATCAGCCCAGTTTCCTCAGCCTTTCTTCACAAGTCAATCCTCCTTAAAGTAAGAAGGGCCATTGCTTTGGTTTCTTCATGAAGATGCATTTTGTTTAGTGACGCACACAGGGCAGCAGCCAAAGGATTTGCAGGCACAAGCCCCAAATCTGCAGAGAAGTCTGAGTCGACTCCTGCAGAGTCCTGCCCCCCTGGAGATGTTTGCGCCCTGATGTGCCCTCACCTGAGGCAAGCAGTGCACCTGCGACCACAGCGCTCTCCTTTCCTCCAGTTCCACCAAGGAGGAGCCCACATGGCAGAGAGCAAGGATGGGGCGATGGGGAACCAGCCCCAAGTGTGTGGCTTAAATGCCTTCCTCCCCTGTGGACCTGCAAGGTCCAGGGCCAGATTAATGCACAGGCAAACTAGGCACATGCCTAGGGACCTAAGTGAAGAAGGGGCCCAGTTGTGCTTATTTTACATATTACAATTATAAAGTGAAAAAAGTAATATAAATATACAGTATTAAGTAGGAGCCCACAAGTTTGCTTGCCTAGGGCTCACTAAAGAGGTAGTCTGGAGGTCAGGTGCTGAGCAAGCTACTTGCCCTTTGGGTGGGACAGAAGAGGAGGATTTAGCGTGAACCCAACGGCTCTCCGAGCGGGGTGTGCTGGAGAAGGAAGCAGGACAAGACAGGAGCTGCAAAACCAGCTGCTCCAGAAGTATCTCGCAGCACAGCCGAGCCGGCGCTTGTCCCAGTCAATGCACTGACGTGTCCAAACTGCCCGGCGGACAGGGGCCGGGCAAGCACATGCAGCAGGTCACATCTCCCCCAGGGGGGCTCAGATCAGGGTCTGGGTCTGCACAAACCAGACGAGCGGGCGGCACAAAGACAGGGCTGGAGAACTAGGAGCAATGGTCTCAAGGGAGATTTAGGTTGCATAGTAGGAAAAACTCTCACAAGGAGGGCAGTGAAGCCCTGGAACAGGCTACCTAGACAGGCTGTGGACTTTCCATCCTTGCAGGTTTTTAAGGCCTGGCTCAACAAATCCTTGCCTGGGATGATGTAGCTGGGGCTGCCCCTGCTTTGAGCGGGGGGTTGGACGAGATGTGAGCTCCTGAGGGCCCTGCCAGCCCTCGTTGTCTACGTCTCTGCTGCCTTCTTCACGCTTCCTGACAGCTGAGGATGGTCACTGGGTGTCTTGGAGGAGACACATACAGCGAGCAAATGGTGTTTAGTGCTAGGGGCCTGGGAGCTGCCTCCAGGAGAAGGGCCGCGTGTCCTGTCCGCGTGGCCAGCCCCCCGTGTGCTGGCACCCCTGACCACGGCTGCAGCGTGTAGGTAGCTGAGAGGTCTGCAAAGCCCCTGGAGTCTATAAGGACAGTCAGGAAAGAGCAGGAGCACCCTGCCAATAGCCTGACATTTGCCAGGGCTGTACGATGAGGTAAGAAAGACGTGCCCAGGATGGCACCGGTTTCATCTCCCCCTCGCCGCTTGAGATAGCAACAGAGAAGGTCTTTTTAGCACCACATATTTAGCTTTAAAAAACATCTAACTTTGTAGCAGACTCATGCATAATAACAGAGGTTTTGAAAATGCCTCACTTTGGAACTGCACCACTGGGAAAAGCTATTTAAAGCATCAAGTTTATTTTACTCACACCCCGGATGGCGAACTGGGAAAAGCATGCCTTGCGGCAATGCCCCCGTCCTGCGCAGGAAATGTTCAGTTTATATGCATGGCACAGGCCCAGTTTTCAACATTCGTGTGTCTCAGGAGCGTCAGGTGCCCTTGCACTGGGCTGGGTGGACTACGCACACCATAATGCCGATGGCTCCGGACGAGACATTACACACACCGCTCCCTTAAGCTCCCTGGCTCCCAGAGAGGGTTTGAAGGTCTTCACGACAGAAGGGGGCTAGTTTTCTCAGTCACTCAATCACAAGATTAATTAGCGTGCCATTGTGTTGGACTCCTTTCACAGGCGGTGCCAGAAGGAGCTCTCTCTCCTGTGGGAATTTGGCAAGGCAATACATTTTGACTTGCCTCATAATGCGTTATCCTTGGCGAGCCAGAACTGACAGATCGCCCAGAAGAAGAGACCCCCACAAGACTTGCCTTAAGCAGCAGGGCTGTCATGACCTGCAGGCCGGAGGCATTTGCTCTGAGCCAGGAGCTGAGGTTAAGGAATACACTGCAAGCTGGGCGTTGGCTCCGTGCACGATACGGTGGAGCAATGCAGGGCACGAGACTCCCGCAGAGAGCCAGGAACTGAAAGCTGGCGGCTCCAGGAGGACACAGGAGGACCGAACTGCCTGGGAATGGGCTGTGCCAGGACTCAGTGCAAGCCCCAAAGAAGCATTTGATGGAGAATTGCAGGGCAAGGCAGTGACATCCTTGGCAGTGGGCACCGTGCCATGCAGAGCCGGCGACTACTCAGGCCACCTGCCCGGACTTCACCGCTCTGTAATGGGTCCGTAGCAGCTGCTGGTGCCTGCCAGCGGCCCTTGACTCTCCATGAAGAGCTGCTCGAGGGACCCTGACCAGCGGCCTCGCTGCCACTCCTATGCTAGAGGGCCAGGAGACCCCATCCAGAGGCAGTGCGCATCCCAAGCAGAAGCAGGTCATAGAAAATGAGTGTTGCAGGGAGCTCAGGAGGTCACGTCTAGTCCAACCCCTGCTCACAGCAGGACCAGCCCCAGCTGCATCATCCCAGACAAGGATTTGTCTACCTGGGGCTTAAAGGTTGGAGACTCCACCTCTCTAGGTAACCTGTTCCAGTGCTTCACTAAGTTTTTCCTAATATCCAACCTCAACTTCCCTTGCTACAGCTTGAGCTCATTGCTCCTTGTCCTGTCGTCTGTCCCCACTGAGAACAGCCCAGCTCCATCCTCTTTGCAAACCCCCTGCAGGGAGGTGAAGGCTGCTATTCAATCCCCCTCCGTCTTCTCTTCTGCAGATGAAATCAGCCCAGTTTCCTCAGAAGTCATAAGTCTCTGCAGCAGCCACGCTGGAGTGAAGGGTCGGTGAGGGGCCGACGGGCCCGGGCTGGGGCAGTGGACGTGATAGTGTCTCTAGCACAGCTCCGCGCCGTGCTCTGCCCAAGCCCCTGACGTGCCGCACAGGACCGAGACAGGAGCAGCAAGGGATGCCCATCTTCCCACAGAAAATCCACACAAGGCCTCCGCTGCTTCCCTCCGCCCTGGGGCTAACGGCCGCATGCCTGCCTGTGGAAGCGCCCGGGGCAGGAGCTGGAGGGGAGCTTGACAGCAACAGGTGAACAAGAGTGGTCGTGCAAAAGGAGCAAGAAGGAAGGAGGCCAGGGAAGGAAGTGGCTGTTTCCATTTCTCCCCCTTTGAGGGCCCGGGCCATGGGTGCCCAGCGGAGGTCACCTGGGAAAAGGGTGAAGTCCAGGGGCTGGGTCCATGAGGAGCCAGGAGTCAAGGCTGGGAGCTGGGACTAGTGTCCTGGGTAAGCCAGGAGCCTCATCTATAGTCAGGGTGCAACAGGAGTGAGAGCCAGCGCTTCAGTAAGCAAGCCAGGGAAGCACAGGGGGTCAGGAGCAAGCGCTCGAGTCTTTGCCCGGACAGGGAGCTGCTGCCGGGCAGTTTCGAAAGGCTGGAGCAGGTGGGGCCTGGTTCCTGCAGCCGCAGGGGGTGGATTGCCCTGATCTTCCGAACTGGCTGGACCCTGGGCGGGGGTCTGAGCTCATTGCACCCCATCGCAGCGTGCACGCCAGGCCTGGCTCTGTCCCGGCAGGGCTCGTCGTCCATGACGGCAATGATCTTGAACGTTCCAGCTGCCTCCCAAATAGTAATTTTTTGTTATCAAAATATAACTATAAAATTGATTACAAATCACCCAAATAAATGTATTTGAAATGGAAATGTAATTGAGCTGAGAAGAGGAGGAAATGACTGTTGAACCTAATGAGGTTATTTCAAACGCTTTACAGTAGGATCACTTTGATTCTTCACGCTAATTGCTAACATTTAAATATGCAACAGGGCTCCAGTTTCGGGAAGCAGTGCTGTCGCCTCTGAGCTGTCCTTGGTTGGCCTTTGCAGCAGCCACGGAGATGTTCCCCGCGTGGGAACGTCCGGGTGAGGCCCCGGTGCCAGACGGCCGTGGCAAAGGTCCAGCTGCCTTCTCCAGTGGTAGGATTGCACCCGTGGCCTTCAGTTAAGTGCTCTGCAAACTCCCTCTGCTAAATGCATGTGAAAGCATTTCCTTTTCACTGAACAAACCAGCCAGACCTGTCTCTTGCTACTCCCCACTGATCTAACTGATCTATCCAGAAGCTGCCTGGATTGGCTGCAAAGAGCAGGAAAGAGTTTGGGGAATATGTGTGCAAAGTTTAAGCAGCTTTGCACACACCTCATGTGAACCAGTTCTTCCCCCAGTGACACCAACAGCAAAGCTCCTGCTGATTCCCAGGTCTGCAAGCCTGTATTTTTAAGCATCGTTCCGGCCGTGAAAATGCACACGCCAGCTGGCTGCCTACCATCACACCTGATCCAGTGCACAGGAGTGCGTGACTATGTGCAATCCAGACACCCGATGGTCAGCTCTGGTCCTAGACCATTTACAGACCATCATCCCCATCCTGCTCGTAGCCTGTGGCTGCCTCTCAGCCTTCAACCCGTGGTCACGGGTCACTGGTGATGGGCGCTGGTGGCCCGTCATGCTGCTCTTGGAGAGCTCCCACGGCACAGTGCCGCCAGGACATTGCTGCGTGCAAGTGAAGCCAGGCTGGGGGGGCTCTGTTTCACCTTGACATGTGAGCTGCTTTCTGAGTTGTCTTGTCCTTTAGTTTGATCCCTTGTTTTGCAAGTTACCCTGTTCTCCTACTGCGAGCTGCCGGGAGTCTTGGCTGGGAAGGGAGGCATAGAGGTTGAAGAAATAAAGGAAGTAAATAATTAACATAACACACCTCTCTCTTTCTGGCTCGCAAGGGCTGGGCTGGGCCAGGGGAAAGGCCATTAGCAAATTGCTTTATCCCTGCAATGTGCACCCAGGTGCTTCCCCCTGGAGCGGATCCATTTTGTGCATCCATTCACCTCCTAGGGAAGGCCCAGCCTGCAGGCTCAGAGGTCCTGGGGGTCCTGTCCTGGCTGCCGACGCATGTCCTGGGATGCAGGCGTTCATGCACAGGGTGCGTGTTCCCAGCCGCTGCATGTGCAGAGGGCAGCTGGTGCTGCAGCGTGTCCTGGACCCTGCAAAAAGCCTGGAGGAGCAGAGCAGAGGGGTGCAACTCGCCAGGGGTGTGGGAGCTCTCCCAGTCCCGGGAGAACTGTGCCGGCTGAGCCGGGAGCCCAATGAGCTCGAGGGGAGAGGAGCATGGGGTCTGTCCCTGTCCCCCCACGAGGACTGCCGCGCTGGGGGAGCCCAAGCAGTCTGTCTCCAGCAGCAGCGTGTAACCGATGGGGCTGGTGTGGCGTGACCCTCCCATCACCAACTTTCACGCAGAGAGCAATGCCCTCGCCTGAGGGCACTTCCCACTACCCTGGAGGGACTGGCTTGACAGCCATCTGCAGCCCCCTTTCTGAGCCCAGGTATGCCCTTGGCCTCGACAACATCCTGTAGCAGAGAGTCCCATTGGGGAACCGTGAGCACTGCCTTTGCTGCAAGCCTGCTGCCTGGTCATTTATCAGTGCCTCTAGTCCCTGTCCACATGCAGCGAGAGGTCTGAGTCCCTGTGGCAGGTCACGGGGGCATGGGGGTGGGAAGAGGCATGTAACCTCCATGCCAGGGCAGCATCAGAGGGAAGACCTGTCTGCACAGCGGTGGGCTCCTCTGCCCAGCTGTCCAAGGGCAGTGCCCGTCCCTGGGGGGGAGAACGGTCGGGCTCGTTAGAATAGTCTTTATTTGTAAGAACCTGCAGGGTTTTAATGCAAAGCTTGTAATCAATCCGATCGGAGCACATCCTGATTGCAGCCTGCCTGTTTCATATGCATGAACATCCTGCGAGCGCAGAGCTTCGATATCCTATCTTTGGTGGAAGCCAGAGCTAGGAAATCAGTGGTGATGGCAGGCGGGAGGGGAGGTGGGGTGGGGGGGTTGTGAGAAGCACTTTGCAGAGAGTTGGATGAGGGATGGGTAGCAAATTAAAGGTGCTGGTCCTGACTGACTGTCAGAGCCACTCTTCCAGGCTGGTGGTCGAGGGGCCCAGCAATGCCCGTCTGGTAAGCGTCCGCGCTGCAGAACCTACCTCGCTCTTGCCATGGGGATGGCCTGCTCTTCCCCGCACGCTGCCATGGCCGGGGGCATGCCCAGGGCCACTCCCTGACGCCCTGCATTCACTGCCCCCTTCTGTTGCCAGCTTCGTCGTTTCGCTTACTGACTGCGGAGCCGGATGCAGCGAGCGCTGCAGAACGCCCCGGGGAAGCGCGTCATCTCCCATCTCGCAGGTTGGACAGGACAGCGACGGGGCTGGGGCCTGAGATGGGCCTGACTGAGCAGAGCGCGGTGCTGCCTGGATCAGGCCAAAGGTGCTGACCACCACGTCTCTTGCACCGTGCTGGGCTTGGTGCCCGTGTCCAGGTCAGTGGTGTGGGGCCAGCCTGGCATGTCCACACCGCAGGCAGACGTGTGCTGAGATAACCCTGCACAGGACTCATAGGAGCTATTGCAATGGTTGCCACCTGCTGCTTGCCACAAAGGTGCCGTGGGCCCACAGACACCAGCGTGGTATCAGCTTCTGACACAGGCCTGGCTGCCCAGCGGGACCTGGGCTTCGGACTCGGCAGATGCCCGGGCAGCAGCATGCTGTTCCTGGCTTACGCTCCTATGCTTGAGGCTCAGGCCCACACTGCCAGCCACTCAGCATCTCTCTGGCAGCTACAGGATGGCAGGACCCCTTATCCCACCTTTCCTAAATCACAGCCCATGTATGTACCTTGCTACACCTGTCCTGAGCCCAGCTCCTAGAGACAGGAGCCCTGTCTGGATCCAGGGACAAGAGCTGTCGAGACCAGCACTGCCCTGGCTCTGGTTAAAAACCGGTGCCTTTCAATCGTAATATTTCTGGCATCAGTTCCCAGCTATTGCTGCTCGTTCTGCTTCTCTCCTGGAGACTGAAGGACATGTCAGCGCTCGACATTTCTTCCTTGAAGAAGGTATTTACACACAGTAATCAAGGCCGCTCTCGGCCTTCTTCTCGAGAGCCTCTCTGGGTAAAATGTTTTCTCTACCCTTTTAACCATTTCTGTGGCCTTTCCTCCACCCCCTTCCCATCATCCTTGTTAACATGTGAACTCCAGAGATGTCTGTTATTCCAGCATTCATCCCACCAGCACCAAACACAAGAATCACCTGCTATTTGCCACTCATTTTGCTCTTTCTATCCCAAGAGCATTGCTAGCCAATACTGACATGTCATCACACTGGGGGCTCCTGCTTAGCTGCTTTCCTACTGTGACCCCCCCCTTCCTGAGTCACTGCTTTCCGGTGAGAACGGGGGCATTTTCTCCATAGCAATAGCTCTGGCTTTCCTGACATTAGGGGATGAGATGCCATTAGCATGCCCAGACTAATGCCCATGCAACAGCGAGCTAGCCATCTAGGCAGCGAGCTAGCTAGTGGTGTAGGGAGGCACGTCACTCCTCATCCTCTTGGGGAAGCAAGCGTGCATGTTTTTGTACATGCTTTTTTAAAATATATATATATATTTTTAATCAAGATGTAGTGGGGAGCTACACTTTACAGTGGATTAAGGAACGTGCCACACACATGCAGCTATTCAGCCAGGTTAGGCTAAAGCTGAATCCAAACGGAGCAAGCGCAGTAGTTCGGGAGAAGTCAGGGGGTGGCAGGAGAAGCGTTCTCACTGAGGCATTTGCAAACGTGGAGCGGATCGCACAGGGCTGGCTACTCTTTCTCTTGCACCCCTTTGTGAAACCCTAGTGACATGTGAGCATGCCCCCAATTCATTAAAGCAGAGGTGTAGTGAAGCTGTGTGCACACACACAGTTCAGCTTACTTCATGTTTGCAGGTCTTGACCAGGCCTTCCTGCTGCCTTCCCTTAGGGCCACCAGGCCACTGTGTAAGTGTGAGCATCGGGGGAGCCTGCAGAAGCAGGGAGGGGTAGGATCGTAGACAGTGAGGGGTGGAAGGGACTAGGCCAACCCCCTGCTCCAAGCAGGACCAGCCCCAACTACATCATCCCAGCCAGGGCTTTGTCTAGCTGGGTCTAACCCAAGGATGGAGAGTCCACCACCGCTGTGGGGAGCCTTTTCCAGTGTTTCACCACCCCTGATGAGAACGTTCCTCCTAATATCCGACCTCAACTTCCCTTGCTGCAGCTTGAGCCCATTGCTCCTTGTCCTGCCATCTGTCCCCCCTCAGAACAGCCCTGCTCCAGCCTCTTTGCAGCCCCCCTGCAGGGAGGTGAAGGCTGCTGTTCAACCCCCCCTCGGTCTTCTCTTCTGCAGACTCAATCAGCCCAGTTCCATCAGCCTCTCCTCATCAGTCACATCCCCCAGCCCCAAAACCATTTTCATTGCCCTCCACTGGACTCTGTCCAACGTGTCCACATCCTTTCTGTCGTGGGGGAGCAAGAACTGGACGCAGCACTCAGCACGGCCACGGCACAGTTGGCAGCCGGATGCCAGCACCGGTCAGAGATGCCAGATGTGGAGTCCCTCTCACCCTCCCTTTCTGGCCAGGTTGGTTCAGACGAGGAGCTCCTGGGGCAGGAGCTGCGGCTCGGTCTGGGCAGGATCTACACAAGGGGACCAGCTTCTCGGCCGCGGCCGGCTGGGGCGCTCAGCGCTGCCCGGGTAAGACCAGCCTGCTTCCCACATTGATATGCAGGCCAGGTGCTGGCGAACGCCGAGAGTCCCTGCTCTCAGTGTAAGGTTGAATACTGAGTGCCTTATTTTACATTTTTATGATTACAATCAGTCACAACGCATTCCAAGCCCACAGATGGATCCCAGGTTGAGTTTAATTCAGACACAAAATGCTGCCGAGATAATTTCACATTAGAATGGCTGTCAAAGCTGCTCAGTCTGAAAAATTGAATTAACCCAAGAAGTGTTTTAAAAGAATGTTTCTGGTAGGGTTTGATCACTTCTTCAGATAAAACGATATCTTGACCCACAGCCGCCATTCCCACACTGCTCCTAAATGGAATAATTAACTGATTTGCTGTAAAAGATTAATTACTCCCATCCTGAGAGAGGGTTTGCTTACTAAAACAATCTGTGATGTGCAAATTACTGAGCTCCAGAATGGCATGTTTATAAGAATCTTCCCTCGGTGTAACTATTTATTTGTGTTTTTCCATGTAATTGTTTAAGGGAAACAGGTGTTTCTGGAAGCAGCGCGTGCTTCTTTGTTGTCCAATATGCCACTGAAAGCCACATTACATTTCCCTGCACACAGATGTAAGTCTGACAAAGCTTCACACGCCTTTAAAAAAAATCAAAATTCGTTAAATACCTTCTGCTCATTTAGCAAACTCTATGCAGACATCCACAAGTGGACGGCAAGTCTGCTGAGGTGGGGGAGGCTGAAGTAGGATACTCACGGCAGCACTGGCCTTGGCACTAGCAGAGACATGTATTTGACTGCAGATTAGCTCATACAAAACCCAAGGAGGAAGCTATTGGGTAGTGTAACGGGTTTGGGGTATTGCTCAGCTCATGCCACCTTCAAACTTCAACTCAGTCCTTCATTTCCTGGGCACACTTGCCCCACAGGAAAGTCTTAAACATAGCTCAGTTCTCTATAACACAACTTAGTGTAGGGCACACTTGGGGTCTTGAGTCTTCTCCAGCCCCCGGCTCTGCTGCTGCCCCCACGTGCAGTCGTCCTGTCTTTGCCTCGGGGCTGGCGCGGTGCTGCTGCTTCCAGGCTTGCGGCCCTGTTCTTCCCCCGGACCTTAGGCCTGAGAGTGTCAGTCTGAGACACGTCTCTCCCTGGGAGTCTCTCTGGCTCCTCTCCCTTAGGAGCCTTTTAGCCTGCTGTGGCCAGCTAGTTATCTGGGTAGCTGGCCCAGTCCTCCTAGGCTGCCTGTAATTGCCCGCAGCAGCCTGCAGACCCTGCCAGCCTGCTGAGGGTGCAGCCTGGGGCAAGCCTCTGCCTGCCAGTCTGCTACAGGTACCAACAGGATTTCTTTTCTCCATCACCCAGCGTGAAAATGAGTCCCAAGGGTCTGACGACTCCCAGGAGAAGTGGATTCACATTTTAAATAAATCCTGTCCATAACAAGTGTGCAGAAAGAGGCGAACTTCTGCAGGATCCTGGATGCAGGTGTCACCTGTTCCAGCTATTAGCACTCTCAGTCTGTTATTAACAATGTTAATTGCAGTAGTGCCTAACGGGGCCAGCCCAGGGGCCTTGTGGTCCTGGGTGCCATGCATGCGGGGCACTGCCCGGGGATCTCGCAGTCAATGGGGGATGGCCAGGTGTGTGCTGGGTCAGTGTGGGGCAAAACATATCTGGGGACAGCAGCAGAGTGGGGGCAAATCGGTTTGTTTGGGGGCACATCTGGTTAGGAGGGGATTGGGAGGGGAGGGGAGGAGGTGACGGGGCCGGGAAAAGGGAGGGGAAGAGGGGCAGGAATGGAGGGGTGGAGAGCGCAGGTGCCTGTGCGCAGGACAGGGTGCCCCGCACCCCCGGCAGGAAACACCCGGTTTTACAGTCTCTCGTTCCAGGTGCACATTGCATGCACCTCGGGGCCAAGGCTGTGCTTTGGTTCTGGGTCAGTCCGGCACCGCACATGGGGGCTCGGGTCTGCGGCTGGGCTCCAGCATCAGCCACCCCATGCACCCCAGGGCCTCCCGGGGAGGTTCTTGTTCCATCAGACCTGGGTGCCTTGTAGCAGAGCTTCTCCCTGAAGTGACTCTGGGAGGCCGTGTTACCGGCTGAGCCATGAAACAACAAGCGCTCCGGGTGCAGTTTACAAGGTTTTCAGTGGGAGAGCAGGACCAAATGCCTGGTGGGTAAAGGAGCCCCGTTGCAGAGCTCCAAAGCTGAAATGCAGGGGTCAGCAGAGACATTGGGAGACCCAGAGACAGTATTTTGGGGGCTCCGGTCTAGTGTTCAAGGACAGGAAGAATCCAGACAACACCTGCCGATAGGAGCCAACACCCACCCGCTGTCAGCAGACAGCAGCAGACAGGAGGAGGTGTAAATTCCCCAAGCAAATTGTTCTCTCCACTCTAGTTTTCTGTGCTATTAATTTAAACATTTAATTTCACACCAAAAGGGAGCTCGTGAGATGAAGATGGCCAGGAACCAATTCCCTAGCGTACGGCAGAAACTATATAACAAAACATCTCATTTAAGAATAACAACACTGTAATTTGATGCATTATTCACTTGTTTTTATCTGTAGTTTATTGTGATACAAATCATCATATCATTCAGTTTTAGGTCATTACACAAATATTTGATTGTGTTTTTCCAGCCTACTGGGGGAAAAAAGCAAAAAAAAAAACCCAACCCATTGTGTGCATGATAATATGATCGCACTAATAATGAAGTACTTGTCTAGTTCTTCTGCAGGTTTCATATTTCAGCTCATTAAAAGTGAATTGAATTGCGTGTGTGTGTGTGTGTGTGTGTGAGAGAGAGACTTGGAAGGAGCCCGTCACTGCCCAAACCAGCAAGGGTGCTGGAGAACCTGCCGAGGACAGACAGATGCCAGGGCCACAGTCTCAACTCCATCAAGGACAAGAGACATTTCCCCCCAGGAGCTGGCCGCTTCTGCTACCTGTGGCCCTGGAGCTCAGCACTCCCCAGGCCACATCCTGCTGTGGGGGAGCAGGGAGAGGAGAATCAGAGCGGGCAGGGTGACAATGGCGCGTTGGTGGAGAGCTCGGGCAGCTGGCATGGTGCATCCTTAGTGCAGATGGATGCGATCATGCAAGAGATGCCAGGATGTGCTGGACCACAGGCCCACCCAGCCCGGGTCTGTTTTGTGGAGCCCTAGAGCGGATGCTGAAGAGGGGGCAGCTACACCCGGCCTGTCCAGACTGATCTGTCCCTGCCCGGCTCCCTGGGCAGCTTCCAGCACCCTGGTGTGGTGTTCACAGCCCTGGCTGCTCTGCTCAAGGTCTCCGTGAGGAGCAACGAGCTGACCTAGTGCACGGGAGCTGATTCCACCCAGAAAGTGAAAACATTTGCGCTTGCTTAAGAAAGAAGCAAACAGAAACCCAGCGCATTTCTGTTCCTGCTGCTCTCTCCCTTCCTCTCGTAATGGCTCTTGATTTAATCTGCTTTTTTAGTCCATGGCTGTGGTGTTGAATGCTGATGAGATAATATGTGGCCTAAACTTGGATATTAATTTTGGGGTAATTAATTTGGGTTTCTAACTTTGCAGAAAGCAAAGATTACAGCTGCCTGGGTCAGGAAACATGACTAGAATGTGATAAAAAAAAAAAATCCTCTTTGTGTCCTTGCACAATATGCCTTAATTCAAATTAAATACTAGAATTTCTAAGCTCTGAAAAATAGTTTGAGATTGTAGCCATGCAGAGAGATCCCTCTCATGGCACTGCATGACAATAATTATTATTAAAAATGCATAGTGTAGGTCCACGTTGTTAATTAACTTTTAATTGCTTCCTAGCTGGTAGATATTAATAATCCAAATCAGTTTATTCTCCTAATATGACCCACCTTTTGGGGACACTTTGGGGGCTAGTCAATAAATGCTGACAACTCCCTGCTGCCAGCACTGCATGAGTGAGACATTTGAAGGCAGAATACTCTCTTTTTCAGTACTGCAGCCCTGGAAATCGTGGGGGAAATCAGTCCCTTCCTGGCCTATGGTCCAACGGGGACTCAGACCTTCTACATAAAAAGGCCCATGGGACTTCCCTAATTGACTTCTGCTTGAATGAGAGGCCTGTGAGTCAGCCCCTGCCTGCCCACCGCCCTTCCCTGGTGATGTGCCAACTCCACGGAGGAGCCTGTGGCTGGATGGGATAAATGCTGCCTGGGCAAGGAGCTGGGACAGGCAATGCTAGCAGGTGTCCAGCCACGCTGTGGACAAGGGCTGCTTCCTGGAGACATGTGGGCCGTCACGCTGAGGCCGGGCAGGCCGGATGCCGTTCCAGCCAGGAAGCATGAGTCAGATGTGATTTTCATGTCCTCAGAAAAGTCTCTTTGCCAGCAGGCTTTTTTTGTTAACATGTGTATCCCCATTTGGTTTGCTCTAACACATTAAAAGCAATGGCAATCGCATAACAGTTGCTGAGTTAAAGAAACTGGCTATTTATGTCTTGGAAAAGATTCAGGAGGAATAGTTGAATGATAGGGACTCCTGCAACGTTTCTACGTATTCTGGTTTGAATTGTCAGAGCTGTTATGCCAGCGCCACGATTTTATGCTGCTCCAGTGAGCAAAGGCTTATTTCACATTCGGCATTACTCTACAGAAATTTAACTCAAACATATCATTAGCATTTTGTGATTTAACATTACTTTTTTTTTCCAGACAAACATTCATATAGCACATGGTTCTGCATTTGGCATTGCTTTTCATATCACTGCAATGCATACACACACACACACACACACACACATAGATATATATTATGTGTGTGTATATATGTGTGTGTGTGTGCGTATATACATATCTATATATATATATATAGCGATACCGATAGAGAATTTTTGGTCCGATGGTGATGGACGATTCTTAATGAGCCATACCTGCAGATACTGATCTGATTGCCGACATGCAACCCGGCAGCATGAAGAGCTCTGTTGGGCTGGAAAGTCTGTTGTGGGGGATGAGGCATATATATATGAGATGCACTGATACATCGGTCCCATATCGTATTGGCACTGATACAAGGAAAATTGACATTATCAGCAATTGGCTTTATATCTATCTATCTATCTATCTATCTATCTTCCTGATTCCTATATAATTCACGCACACACATGCATGCACACCTTCTATACTATAATTAACAAGAAATGTCTCAGAGGATAAGAACTGCTTTTACTGTAAAGGAAAGAAGATGAAGTGAAACCTTCTGCATTATCTACTTATTAGTGGCCTATTAAAATAACCTTTGAGCATCCCCATCTTCCTCTGGTGTATGCCTACAAAACACATTTTAGTTAACATTTAAAGGACAGGACATTTATGACAAATTGCATTAATCTCAAACTACTTAAAACATAATTTCAGTGGCAGATCCTAACGTCTGCAGGATCACAAGTGACAAACTTTCATATCTCATTAGCTCCTTAACTTCCTCTGCCCCACAATTGGTGACAATGTTAATTCACACAAATTGCTCAGAAGACTGTTACATTTAACAATAGAAAAACAACTTCAGTGGCTAGAACGAACACCCTGGAGGGTTCCAAATAGTTCAATAAATTAGTAAACATTTGTTGCAAAAAACCCTCCAAAAACTGTAACCATTTCCTCCTGGGTTGGTTTTGCAAATTTTTTTCTATCATGGTGATTCTTAAGGTGAAGTCTGATTTACTCATTACATGGTGCCTCTGGGCTTTAAGTTCAGGAAAGAAATCCTCCTAGATCTGGCATTCTCCACCCTAGCACTTTCCTGTGTGCACCCATTCATCCAGACTCTTGGTGAATGAAAAGGAGAAATGCAACATCCTCTGATTTGTAAAAACACTTTTATTTTAGAAGCAAACCCATTTTCTCCTTCCTATTCCTGACACCCTGGGAGACATTTTATTTCCTAAATTTTATACCTGTGCTCTGGAAGTGAGGGGAGACATGACTGCCTTGCAAGTCTTCCGTTTTGCCATTTTCTATCCCTATAATAATCAGGGGAAGTGACTCTTCTACCCTCTGTTCAGCACTGGGGAGGCCACATCTGGAGTCCTGTGTCCAGTTGTGGGCCCCCACTACAGAAAGGATGTGGACACATTGGAGAGAGTCCAGCAAGGGGCAATGAAAATGATTGTGGGGTTGGGGACAGGACTGGTGAGGAGAGGCGGAGGGAAATGGGCTGATTGAGTCTGCAGAAGAGAAGACCGAGGGGGATTGAATAGCAGCCTTCACCTCCCTGCAGGGGGGCTGCAACGAGGACGGAGCTGGGCTGTCCTCAGTGGGGGCAGATGCCAGGACAAGGAGCAATGGGCTCCAGCTGCAGCAAGGGAAGTTGAGGTTGGATATGAGGAAACACTCTCTCACTAGGAGAAATGTTCTCTAGAGAGGTGGTGCAGTCTCCATCCTTTTTAAGCCCTGGGTAGACAAAGCCTTGTCTGGGATGATGTAGTTGGGGCTGGTCCTGCTTGGAGCAGGGGGTTGGACTAGATGTGACCTCCCTAGGTCCCTTCCAGCCCCCGTTATCTATACTTGTACAGTTTCTCTCCTGGAGGGACCTGGGTTTGTGCAGGGAGAGTGCTCCTTGCAGATTCCTTGCAGATGTGTGCTTGGGCTGAGGGCTCAGGCTCTCTGCAGGATGAGTGACACAGGAGAGGGACAGTTAATCAAGAAAACACATCTGTTAAAGAAAGGTTTGAGATTAGTTCGTGTGCCAGGAGCTTTGCTTTTCCTGGGTCACCGCTTTAATAAACTGCCTTGCCCATCTGAATCTGTATCATAACATCTTCATGTGAACAGAAAGGAGCATCTCCCCCCAAACAGCACGATAACTCCTGGCAGGTCAGGCTTCATTGAGATAGCTTTACTCTACCCTTTCCTTCAGAGGGTTTAAAGGGAGCAGACTCCTTTAGCCATGCCCATGGTCAGCGTGATTGTGTGGCAGCTTTACATAATGGGTGAAGACAGTCCAACTAGGCCCCTTGGCAGAGTGAATTACTCAATGGAGAGGTCATCTGCCTTGCAGGAAGAGCCATCTGCTCGGTGCAGGAAATGTAGGCATGCTCCCCCGAAGTGGCGTTTGCTGATGGCTTGTTTAAGGGAGGAGGAAGCTTGCTCTGCAAGGACTATTTCTCTCCGTGGGGTCAGCTCTAGCAATGCAAAAATAACACTGTAAACTGGGAAGCCAAACTCTCCTGTGCGTGTGCAAAGACAGTCCTTAACCACGAGCCCCTTTGCCTGTGTCTGTGGAGGCACCAGCGGGCCCCGTGGCCGTTGCCCCACGCAGACGCCACCATCTCCCATCCAGGGCCTTCTGGCCATGCGGGTGGCCCCAGATCAGAAAATAAGACATCAGGGACTGCAATGGATGAGACCACAGCAAATCCTGGTCCCAGGCAGGGATCGTGAGGTGAGAAGCCTTGGAGCTTGCTCAGCTGGGCCTGGGGACCTGGGTCTGTGCTCCAGGAATCAGTTTGGGAATGGACCAGGACAACCTGGGCAGAAGACAGAGCGGGACAAGGACATGCCCCCGCCGTCTGGTAAATGCTGAGCCCAATCTTTGCTATTGCCATGTGGGGGATTGTGTTTGTAAGAGGGAAGGGTGTAACATTGTCTTATGGAAGATAATGCATGCGGTGATGTGGAGAGAGCGGCACTGACAGTAGAAACCACGACTTTTCCAGTTGTCCCTGATCAGATGCACTCTGGGCCAGACGCTCAACAGGGGGAAAGTGCAAGCAACCAGCAAGCAACTCTTTAGCCTACTTCCATAAATACTCTTTGCAGAAGGCGTGAAAAGGCCGAGACTCAGCAGGCAGGCATGCTTATCTCTGCACATACAGGTCTCTTCTGTAACCCTGTCACATCAGGGAAATGCCATAAACCCGTGCCTGGGCTCACATGACAGCACGCAGGATACATCCTGATGGCTGCATGAAGGGAGAAAGCCACTGTTGCACCTCACCGTGTGTCCTGCTTGCTCTGTCCGTGTGTGTGATGCTCTCTGCTCTGGGGCTGAGGTAGGGAGGATGAGAAAGCAGCGGTGCCAAGATTAGCAAGCCTGTGGGCTCCAGTTCAGCATCCAGTGAGCGTTCACCAAACCTTCATCCAGGTGACGCTTAAAGGGTTTCAATGCCACGGGTGCTTGAGTCAGGGGGTCCGATTCCACGGCCGGGCAGACCTGTGGTGCTGGGGTCTGCAATGCAGCGGTGCTTTGACTGTCTGCCAGTTCTGCCAGTATCTGGTAGGCACCAAAGTGACGCCCGTGTGCTGGGATTAGGTTTGATGTGGCTATGACACTTGGATATCAACTCTGTCAGCATGGTACAGCTTTGACGTGCTTGAGTACTTTGATATTTTTATTAAACATCTGTTGCAGATTCTTGAGTCTCCCACCTTGGTGCAGGCATCTGCACACCTCTGGGCCCTAAGGGCTGTGTGACACCAGGCGGCCCTACCCATGTGAATGTGTGACCCCAGCACCAAGAGTCTTGCAGGGAAACCCCCAGTCTTCCAGGTCCATCCTGGGCTGAAGACCAGTGCTGCCGCACCGATTTCTTCCCTGCTGCTCCCTCCCCACTGCTCTGTGCTGGATTCATGCTCCTTCCCTTTTGGCTCTCCATCACTACAGAAGTCTTTCTACATACAGGACATTTCCTATTGGGACAAAGTGCTGGATTGCACCCTATTCTAATGGGATTGTCTTTATGTTTAGGGTGTCCCATGCACTACATGAGCCACGCAGAATGGGAGTGTGCAGGCGATGTAAGAGCGCCCAGGCTGGTAGAAGCTACTGGACTGTGCTGATTCCCAAGAATGAATTACTCTCAGGTTATCAAATGCCGTGAAAATGAGGAAGTGGCATTTCCTGCTCCTACCAGCACCAGATTGTCCTGACACCACTTGCGTCATTGTTGGCCCCTGATGCTCCCGAACAGCTGTGAGCGCTGTGCACCACCAGCACCAGCAATCAGTGCTGGGCCCTGGGTCCCCCGTCAGAGTGGGATTGCATTTTGTGATAGCATTTTCCCTGCCCCCTTTCCACACTCAAATGCCCCAGCCGGCTTGCGGGTTCCTGAGGGCAGCTGCAGGGGAGGGGACCATGCGGTTAAAGCTGGGCAAAGCCCATGGGCAGCTTTCGAGGCCACTCCGTGAGGCTTTGAGGGGCTCAGACGGGGCAGGCTGAAGCTGCAAAAGGCTGATGCAGGCTCTGGCCATAGCCTCACCCCCTCCCCACCCTCCAGCTGGGATCTGGTCCATGGTCCAGGCCCAGCACCATGTTTCTGTCTTCATTGTTCCTGCCAGGATTTGGCCAAGGCTTCACTGAAAGCAGCTGGTGCAGCTGGGCCCAGGCTCCCAGGCAGAGATGCTATGAAGCCCAGCCCAATGGGAGCAAGTACCACGAGTGCCCGGCACTGCAGCCCAGCGTGTTTCTGTGTAGGGAGCGGTGTGCGCGGCATCACTGTATTATAGGTTCATAGATGTCGGGTCGGAGAGGACCTGAGCACATCATCAAGTCCGACCCCCTGCCTGGGCAGGAATGAATACTGGACTCGTATGGCCCCTGGTAAGTTTAAGCTCATATGACCCCAGATTGGGAATTATCAAGCCTCCTTTAAAGAACCCCAGGGTAGGAGCCAGCACCACTTCACTTGGAAGCTGGTTGCAGATCCTAGCTGCCCTGACAGTGAAGTAGTGCCTTCGGATGTCTCTTCTAAACCTGCTCTCCAACAACTTGTGGCCGTTATTCCTTGTTACTCCAGGAGGCACTCGGGGGAACAAGGTCTTTTCCAAACCCTGCTGGTCCCCCCTGGTGAGTTTATAGACGGCCACCAGACCCCCTCTCAGCCTTCTCGTGCTGAGGCTGAACAGGTTCAGGTCCCGTCGCCTCCCCCCGTAGGGCCTGCCCTGCTGCCCCGATGACCAGTGCTGCATAGAGGGGGAGGATCACCTCCTGGGACCTGCTCGAGATGCACCTGTGGATGCAGGACAAGGTGCGGTTGGCCTTCCTGACCACGTCCTCACATTGGCGGCCCATGTTCATTTTGGCATCAATAATGATTCCAAGATCCCTTTCTGCCTCTGCACTGACGAGAAGGGAGCTCCCCAGCCTGTAGGTCTGCTGCTGGTTCTTCCTCCCCAGGTGCAGCACCTTGCACTTGTCAGTGTCGAAACCCATCCTGTTCTCATCTGCACCCTCCCTCTCCCCCCTGTAACCTGTCCAGGTCCAGCTGTATCCTGTCCCTCCCTTCTAGCATGCCCACTTCAACCCCAAATCTTAGTGTCATCTGCAAATTTGAACAAGTCGCTGATGAAGATGTTGAACAGTGCAGGCCCAAGGACTGAGCCCTGCGGGACCCACTGCCCACAGCCCTCCAGGTTGAAAATGACCCGTCCACCACCACCCTCTGGGTGCAGCCCTTGGGCTCGGAGGATCGTCTCCTTAAGGAATGACCACTCGTCTTGGACACCTAGTTCCCCATCTCCCTGGGACCACAATGCCTCTCCTACCAATCTCCCCCCAACTCATTGAAGTCGTCCCTCCTGAAGTCCAGGGCTGCTACCATGCTGCAGGCCTTCACCACCTTGCGCTGGATGGTGACTCCCAGCAGGTGATGATCGCTGTCGCCAGGTGGTCGAGGACCCGCAGACCCCGCACCAAGTCGTCGCCCGTGGCTAGCACCAGGTCCAACAAGGTGTCTCCCCCGGTGGGGTTGTGCACCTCCTGGGTCAGATGGAGGTCCTGTATCTCAGCAAGGAACCCCCGTGAGTGGTCAGACTTGGCTGACTGCTCCTCCCAGCAGATGTCCGGGTAGTTTAGGCCACCCATGATGACCACGTCCCTTGATGTAAGTGCCTCCGCGAGCTGACCTGAGAATTCGCGGTCCAGCTCTTCCCCATTGGTGTAGAGGCATTTAAGGCCTCCTATCGGTGCATGCCCCCCTCCCCTCCCCTCTCCCCCGATTCCTAGGGCTATCCAGACCGTTGTCACTTACCTGGGTACTTCTTGTGCTCGTCACCTGTCTTGGCTGGGAGGTGTCCTCCTGTGGCCCCATCCTCCAGCGAAGCTAGTTTAAAGCACGCCTCCCTCGCCCTGCTCACCCCTAGTTTAAAGGATCCTCGCCCTGCTCACCACCTTGCTCATCCCCTCCTGCCCACGACTGGGCCTGCTCTCCAGCCGGGCACGAGGACACTCTCCTGGGAGGCAGGAGATGCACGGCGTGAGTCCTCCATGCTGCTCCTGCTGTCCCTGTATCGACTGCCAGGCCAGAGGTGGGAATGCCGCACAGCACCAGGCTGGCCGAACAGCACCAGGCTGGGCACCAGTCCCTGGGAAACGCCCCCAGAAAAGCCGCTGATGGACAAGGCTTTCACATGGATAGCTCCTTGTCCAGATCTGCCTGCTGGCCAGTTTTCCATCTATTCCCTACGTGCATCGCTGGTACTGTAATGTGCCGTTTTTTAATCAGAATGGCATGTGGTTCTGGGCTAGCCCTTGGCAAAAGCCTAAGCACATGACGGCTACACGATTCCTGTTAGCATCCACACTTGGACTCTTGGGGAATGAAGCTGGGTTTGTCTGCTGAGACCGGATCTCCATCGAGCCATGTTTCTTTGCATTGCTATTTTCTGGAGCAATTGAATCCTGCACAAGTTGTTCCTCGGTGTGGCTCAAGGCTGCAGTCAGGCAAACCTGCCTGTTATTATCTCAGCTACGCTTTGCCTTTTGCTGGTACTACCCCAGCAGGTTGCCATCGCCTCCAGCTGGCTCTGCCGCCTTGCTCACCGCTGGCTTTGCCATCACGCTGCGCGGGGCCGTGGGACCCGTGGAAGGTCGACAGCTGGGTGGAAAGCAGAGCCTCTCACCTCCAGCTGCACAGAAATAGTCTCACCTTTTTATGTCAAGGCAGGGTCACATTGGTCCCACTTTGGGGAGAACGAGTGGGTTTCCCTTGCTGGCGGATAGGAGCCCAGGCAGGCAGCCAGGGAACTTGGTTGTCCGGGGCTGGGGAACCCAGGCGGCTGGACAAGACGGCAGCAAAGAGGCTGGCTATCCCGCCTCCCTGCCCAGCAGGGTCAGCACGCCTGCATGAAGCGTTGCGGGTCTCTCACAGTCGGTGTTTTCTGATGGGAAATGATGAGCGCAAGAATTCCCAGCCAGCGTCGATAGCATTGCTTCCCACCTTTGCATAAAGCCCATTGATCTCCCCGTGTGACTGAGGCTGGTCGCTGTGTGCCGGGAGTCCCCAGGTTGTCAGGCTAGCAGCACAGCCCCAGGGCTGCCCCATCATCCTCTGCTGTGTTCAAGAGTCCTGAGCCTCATGGACCATCGTGTAGAGCTGATGGTGGCAGTGGTGGTGCCCTGGGCTCCCGCCGTGCCATCCCCTACTGCAGCGCGGCTCTGCACGGGACTGCTTGCAGCCCTGCGTAGTGCACGCTGGTCCATGGAGGGGCTTGGTGACCGGCTGCCCTGGCACGTCCCAAGGACACGGCACCAGACTTGGGCTCCTTCAGGTTATCCAGCCACCCCATACTCTGGGTTAGGACAGCTTAGGAGCACCATGGGTTGGGTGCACCTAGAGCTATTGCCTTAAATGACTGCACATAGGCTGGAGAAGACTCTGCCATTTAACTGTTAGCCAGGGTTGCCAAGACTGGGTTGCTTCTGTTTTAATTAAACATGGATTGTGTTAATTAAACTAATCCAAAGTCATCAGCCTGGACATAAGGAAGAACTTCTTTACTGTCCGAGCCCCCAAGGTCTGGAACAGCCTGCCACCGGAGGTGGTTCAAACACCTACTTTGAACGTCTTCAAGAGAAATTTGGATGTTTATCTTGCTGGGATCCTATGACCCCAGCTGACTTCCTGCCCCTGGGGCGGGGGGCTGGACTTGATGATCCTCCGAGGCCCCTTCTAGCCCTATGTCTATGAATCTATGAATCTAGGATCCCTCGTGCCATGCAGATAGGACGACCACGGCCTTGGCGAGCAGAGGTGTCCACCGAAGGAGCAGCTCCCAGCCTGGTTTCACTGATGCAAGGTTGCAGAAGATGCGTAAGGAGAGTGCAGAAGCCCTGCTCCTGCCGGGGTGGCGGGGTCTCGGTGGGACCCGCGCCCACATCCACTCTCCCATCGTGTTGTTGAGGGAGTAAAATGACTTGGCAGAAAACTTTCATGAAGACGCCAGTAACTGAGTATATGCCTTTGGTGAGGCTCAGCTATTCTGTAGTCCCTTCTAACAGCTCAATTAAGAATGGGTCTCTCAGCTTTAATAATCCGCTCCAGTAAATTACTGGACTCCTTGCCGAATTCAGAAATGTCTGTGTCATTGACAATAAAGCCCACAAGGCATGTGCATTCGACAAAGAGCTGCAGTAATTGCTACCTTGCTGGATTAAACTGCACCAGCACCTTCAGGGAGGGAGGGAGTCTATTAAGACTGCTTAGGTAGTATCTTCATTGATTTCTCCAGGGACCACGCCGGCTGTCGAAAGGCTTTCTTTCTTGTGTACACAACGCAGGTAAAACGATCCCTTCCACAAATAGCTTTAAGCAAGGGAGGGATTCATAACACCGTAATTAATTATTCTTTAATAAAATAAATCCCTCAGTGCATCTCAGATAATAAACCGCCGGTAGAAGATGTGTAGGCAGGCGGGGTCTGAGCTCGTGCAAACCTACACTCGTGTAATCCAAAATGCAGCACCCCGCCGCCCACGTCCATGTCAGCAGACGCGGCGCTCGCCGCTCGCACTGCGTCACCGCTGCTAGCACCCCAGCTTCTGCGTGCCCCTCCCTTCCACCTGACCAAGGAGGTGGAGAGTTCACCCCTCTCTCAACCAGTCGGTCTCTAAGGTGCCACCTGGCCCTGCCTCCTGCCTGACTGCAGACAGACCTGGCCAAGCGCCGAGCTGCATTCTCCCCCCTGACCTCGCACCCCGCGTTGTCCTTCAGCTCCCATTGCACCCCGCGGCATTGCTCCTGGACACTGTGCTGCGGCCTGTGCTCAGAGGGTGGCAGGTAGCGGGGGGCTGCACTGGAAAGTCTTTGGAGACCAAGAGCCCTGAGGGCTGGGGCACGTGGGGAGGCAGCCCTGGAGTGACCTCCGGGCCACTGACTCCAGTCTCTATCAGCAAATCCCCAGTCCACAGCCCCTACCCCCTGGCCTGGCAGCAAAGCAGGGCACTCAGGAGCCGGTCCTAGGGGTGTGGAGAGAAGGGACCAGCTAGTGCCCTGCCCCTGCTCTGGTGCAGAAGGAGGTGGGTTGCACACTGCTTGCACACTAACAGTGCGCATGGATCCCAGAGGCAAATCCAGCAGCAGCAGAAAGGAGGAGTCCGAAGGAGGAGCACGACCTGACGGAGAGGGGACAGGAAAAAAAGAGTTAGAGAGGCTGGGGGAGGCTGTGCAACAGCTCTAAGAAACTGCTGTAATAAAGACACTGCTTATATTAAGTAGAGAGCTGTTCCTTGCTTACCCGACAGGGTCACTTGAAACATGGTGGCAGGAGAAAGGACGCCCCAGACGAGAGAGAGACCTGGGCTCACCAGTGATTCAAACAGGCTGTGAGAAGCATGGAGGGACTGAACCCCCCGGGACAGCCGGATTTCAACACAAAGAGCCCGGCACGGGCACGGAAACAATGGAAGCAAGAATTCAGTCTGAATACAGAGCTAACCATGGCTGAGAAAGAAGAGAAAATGAAGGTGAAGCTGTTTTACGATCGAGTGGGGGGGAAACGTCCGTGAAGTAAGTGCGACGCTGATGCCAGGGAGCCCGGACGGACCAGAGCAGTTAATAGAAGTGTTTGATGCATCCTGTGACCCCAGGAAAAATGAGACTGTAGAGAGAGATCAGTTTTTCACCCGAAACCAAGAGGAAGAGGAAGGAATAGAGGCCTATATCACAGCACTGAAAACTCTGGCATCCTCATGTAATTTGGGAGACATAAAAGACTCCCTAACCAGGGATAGGATTGCGTGTGGCACACGGGACTCTGCCCTGAGGGAGAGACAGTTAAGAGAGGTAGATCTAACTCTGGGAACGTGTCACCAAATTGCAAGGGCAGCGGAATTGTCTAAAGAAAGGATCAAAACTATATCAACAGCCACATGTACAGAGCAGGGTCACAGGCTCGACCTAAATGGCTCTGGACAGCAGGAACCCGGCAGGCCAGCTGCAAACACCGACAATATGATTCAGTGCATGTACTGTGGGAAGCTACACGAGAGGCAGAAGGACAAATGCCCAGCCGATGGAAAACAGTGCAAAACTGTGGAAAACAGAATCATTTCAGGGGTCAGTGTCATAGCCACCCAAATAGGAAAAAACAGTGCGCGCAGTGATGAAGGATCAGGAGACTACAGATGAGGAGGAAGCTTTCCGTGTAAATTTGACAGATTCACAGACTCACAGGATACGCACATTAGAGAAAAAAGCGGGCAACAACTCAGCCATATTTGCAGCGATGATGCTAGAGCAAAACCTACGAGAGTCCAGGTGGATTGTGGAGCCACTTGCAGCGTTCTTCCCGTGACTCGACTGAGTAGCAGCGTCAGAATGGAAAAGTGTCACCAAGTGCTGTTAATATATCACAAAACAACGGTGAGGCCACTGGGAAAGTGCTGGCTGACTATAATAAATCCACGCAACAAGAAACAGTACTGCCTGGAAATTACAGTGATTGACAGGGCGGACACCCATCCACTGCCGGGCAGCACAGGCCATGCCTCTAGTTACAGTGCAACACCACAGCATCCTCCCGGGCACAAAACAGCCTAACACCTGATAAAATATAGACACCTGTTAAGATTTAGACACATCTTCCAGGGCACTGGACTCTTTGCAGGCAAACTGAAGGTAGAAATAGATCCACAGGTGCACCCAGTGCCACTTCCAGCGTGCAGAGTTCTGCTAGCGCTGCCGCTGGAGCCGCTGAAGCAAGAAAGAAACCTGAAGAAAACAGGCATCATCGCACCAGCTGAAGAAAGCACTGACTGGATCAGCAGCCTAGTAGTAGTAAGGAAGCCGTCAGGTAAACTGAGGATCTGCATTGATCCGAAACCACTGAACAGAGCACTCAGAAGAAGCCACTACCCGCTGCCAACGATTGAGGAAGTACTACCTGACCTGTCTAGGGCAAAAGTGTTCACAGTTTGTGATGTCAAGTCATGTGGAGCTAGATGAATCTTCCAGCCACCTGACAATGTTTAGTACGCCCTTTGGCAGGTATCGCTGGTTAAGGATGCCCATGGGGATCAGTCCAGCTCCGGACGTTTTCCAGTGGAAGCTGACCCAGGAGCTGGAAGGTCTTCCAGGTATCGAGATTGTGAATGATGATATTCTGGTCATAGGAGAAGGGAATGATAAGGAAGAGGCGATCCGCGACCACGATGCCAAACTGCAACAACTCCTGAACAGATGCCGGGAGAGGAACATTACACTGGATGCCGACAAAATACAGCTGAGAAGAACGGAAGTACCCTAATTGGACATCTGCTGACTTCGGAAGGACTACGGCCAGACCCGGAGAAGGTGAGAGCCATTATGGAGATGCCCAGGCCACAAGATGTCAAAAGATTCCAGCGCCTTATTGGGTTGGTTCACTATCTGTCCAAATTTTGTGCACACTTGTCTAATGCTTGTGAGCCACTCAGGTTGCTAATGCACAGCCTGGGAATGGGCACAGACCCAAGAGGAGGCAGTCAAAAGAATTAAAAAACTCATCAGCGAGGCCCCAACCCTGAAGTACTGCAACACAGCGGAGCAACTCGTACCGCAGCGGGCTGCGTCAGAGGCGGTCTGGGAGCAGTACTGATGCAGAACCAGCAGCCGTAGCTTTTGCTAGTAGAGCAATGACTGAAACCAAAATGAGATACGCACAGATGGAAATGGAGTTACTAGCGGTGTTGTTTGGACTGGAACGGCACCATCAGTTCACTTTGGACAGAGAGTAGATGTGCAATCGGATCACAAACCATTAGAGTCATAATGAAAAAACCCTTGCTGAAGAGACTTCAATGCATGCTGCTGAGACTCCAGGCCTATGGTGTGAGTATAAAGTACTACCCAGGGAAGTGGCAGGCGTGCTATGTAAAGCACACCTTCCCGAGGGCAGCACAGATGGATGTGTAGTACAGGAGATAGAGTCCATTCATATGGTATGAGACTTGCCCAGATCCAAAAGCAGTCTCAAAACAAGACAACAGAGTAGGGAAGGGGATGGTGCTACAAGCAGTTACACGAACCATCCTAGAGGGTTGGCCACAGCACAAGGCACAAGCACCACCAGAAGCTGCCGTATACTACCAATGGCGAGATGAACGGTGTACGCAGGATGGTATTCTGCTCAAGAGAGACGGGGCAGTGATCCCGGCAGCTCTGCGGCGAGACAGCATGAACCAACGCCATGCTTCACACGTGGGAATAGAGTCATGCTGAGGAGAGCACGGGAGCGCATCGACTGGCCAGGCACGAACACCCACTTGAGAGCATACACGGAGCAGCGTGAGGTGTGCAAGGAAGGCGGTGACAACGAGACATCGAACCCTCATGACGTCCCCTCTCGGCCCTGGGAGAAGGTAGGGGCTGACTTGTTCGACGTCAGTGACAGAAACTATATGGTCGCCGTAGGCTACTATTCCAGTTTTGGGAGGTGGATCACCTCGAAGACACGCAGGCAGGGACGGTGATCAGGAAGCTGAAGGCCCGTTGTGCGCGGCATGGCACACCTGACACTCGGTTCTCAGACAAAGGCCCACAACGCACCGCAGGAGAAGTCAAACCGTTCTGCACTAGATGGGACGTCCAGCACAAGACATCCTCCCCCGGGTACCCACAAAGCAGTGGGAAGGCCGAATCGGTGGTAAAGACCGCCAGGAGACTCTGGTTGAAGGCAAACAGGACTGCAAGGGATCCCTACCTGACTCTATGGGACCATCGCAACACACCCTCCCCAGGTATGGACAGTAGCCCAGCCCAAGGATTAATGGGCCGGAGAACTGAGACCTGACTCCCCTTGAGAGACTGATGCTGCAACCTCGGGGGGAAGGGGCGACAGGACGTGGACACAGCTAGAAAAGCAACAGTCTCAGCAAGTATCACAGTACAGTAAAGGAGCCAGGGACCTGAGACCACTGTGCAGAGGGGAAAGTTCTGGGTTCAGCCAGTACGTCCACATGAGAAAGAACGGCAAAAGACCACCGTCAAGGGTGCAGTGGGAGATGGGTCCTGCGAAGTGGTCACAGTCAGTGGACAGCGACTGAGACGCACCCGGAAGCAGCTGCGGAGCTGGCAGAGTGGAAATACAAGTGATCCCAGCATCGGGACCAAGACAACTGTGACACCTGGTCAGTCATCAGTGAGCCCCAGGTAGGGCAGAAACACACCACGGACTCCACAAAGGAAAGAGACACACAAGCGGAGTCCAGCCCGCACAGCGAGGACACGGACAGAGCGGAAGCAGGCGTTGCCCCCAGGAAAATCAACGGAGCAAGAAGCGGGCGGCTGGTACAGCGACCGGCACGCCTGGGTGACTACGAGCCCTAAAGAGCACAGCAGGCCTGCAGTAAAGGCTCGCTCTCCACGGTGGGCGATGTGCTAGCAACCTCTGTCCCAGCCAGGGGAATAAGTTAATCATCTGTTCTGAACGGTTGAAAGGAAAGATGTAACGATAGGCATGCATGTCCCTGCCTCTGCTGCGGTGGAGAAGGAGGTGGGTGAACACCTGCTTGCACACTAACAATACGTGTGCATCTCAGAGGCAACACCAGCAGCAGCAGAACGGAGGTGTCTGGAGGAGGAACAGGACGTGACGGGGAGGAGACAGGAAAACAAGAGAGTTACGGAGGCAGCGCTGTAAGAAACTGCTATAATAAAAACGCTGTTTATTTTGAATAGGGAGGTGCTCCTTCATTACCTAGACGGGGTCACATGAAACACACGGGACGAGCAAAGGGTTAGTGCACACCAGGATGTGCACCCACGTGCCGACCCCAGGCCCCTTGGTCCTTCCCTCACCTGCCGCCGCCTGCCTTCCTGCCTGCCCCTCCCTTGGCTTCATCCTCCCAGCGCATCACAACCGTCCAGAGTCGCTGCACCTCGCCCCTGCATGGCTTTCCTGTGCTGCCAGTTTCACTATCCCAATTACGTCCTGTGTCTAAGACACATCCACGTCTCAGATGCCGTCAGCCCCGGCTGGTGCCACGCCGCCTCCTGCACTCTGCTAGGTGAACTCAGCCCTGCCTAGCAGAGGGCCACAGCGGCTCCTGGCCTTTGGAAATGAAGGATGTGAAGGCAGAAGGAGGGAGGAGCTGCCTGCGTACGGTAGCAAAGGGAGTGGAAAGAGCAGGCAGTGTAAGCCCTGCCCATGCGGTGAAGTCTGGGCCGGACCCTTCCTGCTTCACAGCCTCCTTAATCCTCCTCATCACCCTGGAGCCACCACCATTCATAACTGTCACCGCTCATGACGGGCAAGCAGCCACTGCCCCTGTCACCCGGCTGGGCTGCGCGGAGGTGGTGGTCAGGAGCCAGCCCAGGATGGAGCCCGCCCGTGCTGCACACGGCAAAGAAATCAGACAGTCATAGACTCACGGGGAAGGGAGCTGGGGCGCAGCTCCACAGGTCACAAAGTCCAGCTCCCTGGCGGAGGCAGGATCAGCCCTGTCCAAATAAGCCCAGACTGCGTCATGTGGCTCCAAGGTCGCACACGGGGTTTGTCGCCCCAACACAGCCCCAGGCATCGCCCCTGCCCCTGGGAAAACAGAGGGGCTGCTGCCACCAGCGTCCTGCTGCTGTAATGGGGTTAATAAACACTCGAGGCCCCAGGCAGAGGCTGTGCTCGCGCTGAAGAGAAAATGCTGAGAAAGGAGCTGGGCCGAGGCTCTCACATCTTGCTTAAACTCAGGACACACGTTTCAGCCGCTGTGGACTGGTGTCTGTTCCCCCGGGGAGCGGGAGTGATAGCACTCAACAACTTCAGTGCCGAGGCGGACTTGTGTCTGCACACACACTGCGGGCACTGATAAGCCGTGTCCAGCGACATGCTCTGCCGGCTCCATGTCACAGGCTTCCTCCCCTGCTTTGAACCCCAGGAGATGGGGCAGGGGAGAGACCTGCCCCTCCCTAGGCTGGCAAAGGGATGCTGCTTTTTGGGGGTGAATCCTTTGCTGGGCTTGTTCTCGGTGCCTTCCCCACCTTGCAGCGCGGCACAGCAGGTGCGTTCGGCCAGCGAAGCCCTGGAACCGCTGGACCGAGCTGTACCTGCGAGGCAGCCGCCGTCTCCCTGCATAGAGGTGAGCCTTGCAAGAGCAGAGGCTTGGCCACCAGCAAGGGCCAAAGTGGAAACTGCAGCTGAACGGCACGCGAGGCTCATCCTGCCCTCCCTCGACAGCTCAAACCCAGAGGCACAGCCCAAGTTGGGCCATGGGGAGCTGCAGAAACAGCTGAAGAGGATGGGGAGGGTGAGGGACAGTTGTCGATCTCTCTTGTGGATGGACACTCCTGCTTCTCCAACATTTCGAAGTGTAGTGCCTGCCTTGCAAGAGCTGCTGTTACCGTGTGGAGAGCAGAGCTGTCATCCTTGCTGCTACCAAATAGCCCACGGTCTCCGTTTTCCCTTTGCTAATACACCGGTGGGTTTGTACTCTGCCCTCGCTGACTTACCCAGGCCTGATAGACCCCAGCATCCCACTGCAGTGCACAGAACTGTCTTTCCTCGCACCAGTGCTCGGGTCCCCATTAAGACCATTTATTTTTAGCTTTGCCGCTACCACACGTCCCAGGCTGGACGGACAAAGCGAACCCGCCATGCTGTGATGGTGCCGTGCAGTGAGCCAGACAGGACTGGCATGGCCCTGGGCAGTGAGGAGCCAGTGCCGCAGAGAAGCAGCAGCCAGGATCCAGGAAGCTACCCTGGTGCCCGGTTTGCACAGATACCTCTCCTGTTTCCTGCACACGTGTGCAGGCGATGCGTGCAGGACTGCATGGGTGCACACCACAGCTTGGAAAACACAGAGGCAGTTTATCCTCTTATGAGGCCATGGTGAGTCCTCACCCTGGACGCTGTGCCCAGGCCTGGTCACCACACCTCCAAGGGAGACAGAAGAGCGAGAGAAGGGCAGCACGGATGGTAAGTGCTCTGGAGGGACTTCTGTATGCGGAGAGACTGAAGAGACCAGGCCTGGTCAGGTTAGAGGGGGCACACGAGAAGGGTTTACAAAATACTGAATGGCAAAGAGAAAGTCAACAGGGATTTATTATCGACTGTCTCCCACCAGACAAGAACTAGCGGTTGCCCCATGAAACTAGGAGGTAATAAGCTTCAAACGAACACAAAGCAGCTCTTTTTCACACAGCGTGTCATTTGAGGGTGGGACTTTTGACTACCAGATGTGGTGGGAGCTGACAGTTTAGGCAGATTCACAAGGGCTTGGACATGTGCTTGGAGGAAAGGGGCATCAGTCACTACTGAGCACAGGAGGGAGGGGCACGGCCTCTGAATCAGACCTTCCTAGACCCGAAATGCTGGAGGCCGCAAGGGAGAAAGGAACAGGGCAAAACCCCGGGCAGACCCAGCTCACTCTCCCTTCCAGCCTCCGCTCGCCGATGTGACACAGGAGCCAGGGCATGATGGACCTAGGGTCTGAGCCCGGCCACGGCAACTCGTGCTCTTATGTCACCAGACATTTCCCAAACTGCTGCAACTGGCAGCATTTGCCCAGACCCATTGCTGGGGGGCTCTTAGCAATCGTTAAGCATCCATCCCTTTCCCTGGCAGCATCCCTAGAGACAGCCCTTTTCAGTCTTGGGGACTCGGACCAGCCTGTTCCCTGCTCCAGGCAGCGTGCACAGGTTCCCGGGGCAGCATCCCAGCTGCTTTGGCCTGTCACATTGCACTCCTCAAGGTAGCGTCTTGCTCTAATTTTAGCTGCCGTCGCTGTCCCCCCAGAGCAGTGGCGCGGTGCAGCTCAGTGACCCGCGGCCCTGCCTATTTCTGCAGATAGTCTCGGTGCAACACCTGCTCCCCCTCCCCTGGTCCCCAGTCCTGGAATGGGTTTTAATGAGCTCAACTTGCTGCAGAGTCTTTGTACATGTGCCTTTGACAGCAGACTGTCTGCAGGCTGCATCCAGGACAGGGGCGTCCCACCTCCCTGCTCCGTGCCCATCACATGCTCTGTCTCTGTGTTGGTTAGTCTCCCGTGAAAGAAGGCTGTCACCATTGCCCTTGGTGTTTGGTCCTGCCTGCTGCAATAAAACATTAATAAAACAGGACATTGTTTAAATGGTGAATATAGTATTTGATTTATTGGCATGGTTATATTGGCGTTTTTACACAACAATTTTACTGCCACCTCAGTAAGTGTCACTTTAACATAATATAATTGCTACTCAAGTAATATGGCATGGCTGGAGAACTGTATTATATAATAGCAGAAAGGCATTAATAAAAAAGGGCTTTACCCAGCCCTTTTCTTTTTCAGAAAGGTATTTCTCTTTCAGATAGTGCAGGCTTGCCAGAGCTAAGCTAATTAAATGTCATCTTTAATATAGGAAATGATTTTTAATCAGGTGCTTTGATACCAGTGAATGCTATGATAATTTTTCTTCTTTTACCCTGCAGAAAAATTAGTGAGCAAGTAAATTAGCTGGGTAGAGGTATGAAGTTAATGTTGTAGGATTTGTTTTCCTGGTAATATTTGCTAAACTCTGTTGTGTGTAAACAATGCATTTTAGGGCCAACACTTGATAACTGCCTTTCCCTCCAAACGTTTTCAGCAAAATAGTTTAATTATCTTTGTGTCCTTGGGAAACTAAGGGGCTAGACAGTGCAGGACGAAGTGGAACAGCACCTGCCGGATGCAGCCAGGAGGAGACAGACTCTGTGTGTGTAAAAGCTGTCACCTGCGCCTCAAAACCCAGAACAAGCACAAATACACACCACGAACACAAACACCCCGGCCGGTTTCCTCCTGTCTCGCAGAAGACGGATTTTCCCATGAGCAGCATGAATGGGGTTATTCCAAACCGTGCGAAGGCAAGAGTCATTGCCCCTGTCACCTCAGTGCATGGGACAAGTCTCCCTGGACGGGGGTCACAGGTCAGGCCCCGGGACAGGCTCTCGGGTGACCTGCCGCTGGCTCCCCTCCAAGCACGTATGCTGCCTTCACGGCTGCCTTCTGGTTTCTAGCCGCAATAGGCGTGCACGCGTCCCAGCACGCGCACATCCAGGCAGAAGAGGCTGCATTGCTGTCGCCACCCTTTTCTCCGTGATGACGCCTAGCGAGACCCCGTTTCATTTCAGGTGACGACTCCAGTGTACATGCGTGTGTCATCCAGGCACATGCCTGCACCCCCCGCGTGCCTAGGAGCTGTGCCCCGGGATGGCCTGGCCGGGAAGTCTCACTTCCAGGCTCCTCCTGGGATTGTGAGGGGATCTCCTGAGAGCCACGTCCCTTATGTTCCTGGCACAGCTCCTCTTTCTAGGATGAAGAGGTGTCTGAGCGGTGGAACAGCCCCGATGCGGATGGGAGCAAAGGCTGGCGTAAGCATTATTTACCTATCTGTAAACATAATGTTTGGAGAGATGTGAGCCCGGGAGCTCCCCTGTGAGAACTGTTCAGCAATGGAAGAGACGGTTTTGCACATGATAGACTGGAAACCAGCACAAAGAATGATTTGATATTATTGTTTCCAGACAACGAGAGAATAAGTGGATTTTCCCTCTCATCTTTATGAGCATGCCAAAGGCGCGCGGCTGGTCTGAGGGGACGCGGGAGAGCTGCGCATGTCTCTTACCGCGAGGGAGGAACAGTAAATCAGATTCTAAATATCGCTTTATTGAAAACCCCAATCCTGCAGGAGTGAGAGATCCTGGTTCAAGCGCCTGCCTTTAATATTTTATCCCATACTTACAGCCACTTCTCTGTCTCTCAGGAAAAACACGGCGGAGCTAGCGATGAAGAAAGGAAGGTGCCTCCTTCCTTTGCAGCATGTGGGAGCCGGCATCTAGTGACCGCCATGTCATGGTGTGACGGGATGGCTGGCAGTGCTTTGGCCCCGGGCTTCTGAAGGGGTAAAAGATGATTGGAGGGCTTGGGATTCCCTTTCCTCACCGATCAGGCCTGGAGACTCCCCCTCCGTGTCCCCTGATTGGCCCCTTGGGTCACCCAGAGGGGGATAAAAGGGGCAGCGCGCTGACTTGGGGAGACCAGCGAGGGAGGAGTTTCAAAGAGCTGGCCCAGTGGGGCGGGAGCAGTTGCCCCAGAAGAGCCGGAAGGAGCAGGACCCGCAGGCAGCGGTTGGACCCTCCACAGCGCGGGGGGCGGCCGGCAGGAGAGGCTCCCGCTGGGCTCCAGGGTCCCCGGGGAGAGGCTGCAGCCGGCAGGAGGAGGTTCCTGGCTCCAGCGCAAAGTTGAGCAGCGACCCAAGAGGTTCCCAGCTCTGCTTCCAGCTCCTCCAGCAAGAGGCAGGGCAGCTCGATGTGAGGCCAGGGCTCCTGGACGGTCAACCCCCTAGCAGCTTGGAGCAGACCCAGCACTGGGCTGTGTGGTAGAGGCTTTTGCCTACCACACAGGAGAGCCGAGTTTGAGTCCAGCCAGGGCCAAGGTAGGGGTGAGTGAAGTGCCAGCAGCGGAGGCGGTCATTGTGTTTTCCCTCTTCCCCTGCTCCAGGTTCCTGCACCCTATATCTCTTGATAGTTGGTGTTTTGTATTTTGTGCATTTTATATTTCGCCAACCGGTATTGTTTTCTGTGTTGTTTGTGTTTTATACTTTGTTAAACTTGTCTTGTGTTAACCGGATGAATGTGTTTATGAAATGTGAATGCCTAACCTTTATTGAATCCCACCCCCTTGGGGCATTGTAGTGTCCCCTATACCTCCTGGTTTATACATGTTATGTTTCCACCACTATTTTTTCATTAAAAGGTTAAGTCCCCATTGGTGATCTGGCTCTCCTCTATAGGGGAAGGAGGGTCCCTACACCTCCCACAGCGCTTGTGCACCTGCTCTGATCCCTTCAATTGGAGAGGGCGTATGTCTTGGAATACCGCCCAGGTTACAATGGCAGGAGCTGATTTCCTTCTTGCTCTTTCCTAGCTCTTACAAGCAAGATCATTCCTAGCTCTTACAAGTGACCAAGAAAAGTCCTGAAACAATCACTTTGTGTATAAGGAGAGTTACGGCTCAGCCCTAGATGGGGCTAGCAGCTGCTTGCATCCATATAAGAACACACAAGCTGCCACGTATGGTGTCAGGCCACAGGTTCGTCTAGCCCCATGTCCTGTCTCACACAGCGGCAGAGGTTTGCAAGCTGTGCTTCGGAGGCTGCCCTTCCATCAACTATGTTCAGTGCCTGCTGAGGCTCGTTTCCCCCAGGAATCTGTATGATCCCAGTTTCAAACACATTAACTTCTCATCCTGTGGCAATAGGCTGCACATGCTAAGCACATGCTGGGTGTAACACATGCATTAATGCAACTGAATAAACTCCGGTGCAATTTGAGCCAGAGTAAACTAATCCCACAATGTCACTGTCTACATGTGTGTTTAAGTAGTAATCTACTCTGCCGTCAGATAGTACACGTGTCTGATGGGACTATGCTACTCTGGAGTAAATTAAACTACCAAACTCTAATTGCAGTGCCATGTAGACAGTGACACTTTACTGTGCAATAGACTAATGTACTGCACCGTAAATTCATAGATTCATAGATTCATAGATGTTTGGGTCGGAAGGGACCTCAACAGATCATCGAGTCCGACCCCCTGCATAGGCAGGAAAGAA
>NW_005842184.1:1878175-1889552 GCF_000455745.1 Alligator sinensis | reverse complement strand
TTCTCTAGTCTCTCCTCGTAGGGCTTGGTCTGCAGGCCCTTAACCATACGAGTGGCCCTTCTCTGGACCCTCTCCAGGTTATCCGCATCCCTCTTGAAGTGCGGCGCCCAGAATTGCACGCAGTACTCCAACTGCGGTCTGACCAGCGCCCGATAGAGGGGAAGTATCACCTCCTTGGACCTATTCGTCATGCATCTGCTGATGCACGATAAAGTGCTATTGGCTTTCTTGATGGCTTCGTCACACTGCCGACTCATGTTCGTGTTCATGTCAAGTGCATGTGTAGATGCACCTGCTGTGTGGAAAAGGACTTCCTTTAGCTGGTGTTAAACCTGTTTAATTTCAGCCCCCCCCAGGTCTAGTACTGGGGGAGACAGCCAGCAGGGATGTCTGGTTCATTGTCTATGCACCGTTTCCTGATTTGTAAACTTCTATTGTGCCCCCCAGCCTCCAAGCGTCTCTCTTCCAAGCTCAAAAGTGCTTAATCTATTCTTACGTGTAAGCTCCTCTGACAAGTAAGACCCAGTCATCCTGGTTGCCCTTCTTGTACCTTCTTGAGTTCTTCTCTATCCTTTTTGAGGTGCAAGGAGCGCAGCTGCACTCAGTATTCAAGGTGTTGATGCATCATAAAGGGGCATAATGATGCTTCCTAGTTGGTTTACAATTCCCCTCTTAATAACCACATACAAGCAAACCTCAGTGAAAGATACTTATTTGCACAGCAGGTCACCGGCTGCATTGTGGCACCTCGGGCCTTAGCAGAGGCAATTGCATTTGGATGGGAGCTGCCATCCTGCCCGCTGCTCATGGAAGGCATGAGGCCATGTCACTGAGCAGGGATGTCATGCTGCAAGTCCTCACCTGTTCGGAGAGAGGCATGATAAATAGGTCTGGCTGGTCCAAGTCCTTCGGTTTATGGTGGGAGCACGATAACATTAATTAATTAGATAATGCTAAAGGCTTAATTTTGCCATTGCCAGGTAATTAAGCCCTCGCTGTTCCCTACTCACAGGATGATGGAAGGAAAGAGATTGTATTAAGTAACTATAACATTAAATCTGATCAATTCCTCTCTGCTAATCTCTTAGGCCATCCCTAATGGTACTTGTACTAATTAAAGGAATAATATCTCAGGCAGATGTTCACTTTTACAGGACAATAAGACTTTCTCCAAGGGCCAGCAGCTCTCCTCCTAACTCAACCAGGCTAAATTAGCTCTTGCTGGCACAAATGAAGGCAGGTGAGCTCAGCTGAGCGAGTCCTCACTGAGGCCTGGGCCCGAGGGTGCTTGCACAACCAGCGATGCTTCTCCAAGTGTGTGAGAAGCAGCTACGAGCTTAGTTATGCACAGATGCATTAATAACACTTCAAGCCATAAGAGGCCCCTCACAGCTGGAAATGCATGGGAATATACCACTGGGGGCATTTCAACCACCCCAAAAGTCTCAGGATTATGCTAATGACTAGACAACGCTGGGTTTGGGACTCATTGACTTCTCTGTATTAAAGAGGGACAAACCTGGCCATGGTCCAGCATTTCTCATCCAACAGCTATTTGGCAGCTGCTGTTGTTCCCTCTGGGACCCCTCCTCCATGTGAGGAGCGGATCAGTGATGGCCACGGAGGAATGGCCCACTGACTCTGTGGGGAGGGCAGAGCAGGGCCAGCCGCCCCGGTGACATCCCCTGGTAGCAGGAGCCCAGCGGAGGGGGCAGGCGGTGGAGATGCTGCTGCTGGGACAGACATCCGTGGTTCTCCGTGGTCCCCATGGTGCTGCGTGTCAGCATGCATCGACCTCTGTGCTTTTCACATACTCAGACCAGGAAGCGCTGGGGGTTGATTAACACTGGAGCAGACAAGTGCACCTACCGGGGCATTTTTGCATATCGGCTTAGAGGTGCAGTGATGCCTGGTGGTCACCTGTCTTCAGCATCCCTCCACTGCTGAAGGTCTTTGAGATGAACTGTTCCTTCCAGCAGCAGCCCATGGACTGCACGCTGTCCCTGCGGGGAGCGGTGCTCTCTCCTGGGCTGGCTCTCCCTTCACAGGCCCCTGCTACAGGAGAAGGATTGCCAGGCTGCTTTGTGCTTCTCCACTACAAGTGGGTTGCTGGGTTAGACCAGGACCTTCTCCCTGCACAAGGGTGCTGTGATCTCTGGTTTCCTTCCACCTGCTGCATGGCAGCTGCCCAACGCACACCTTGCTCCACCTGAACGGCTCATTGCCACAAGCCTTCCAAGTCAGTCAGGCTGAGCATCAGCTTCAACATAACCCCTCTGACTATCAGCCAGCTGGGATTAGGGTTGCCAACTCTGCTTGAATCTATTCTGGGTGGTTTCCAGAATACCAACATGCCCATGACACACAACATGAACATGCCCGCATGTTTGCATAGATCAGTTACAGATTACAGTAGATCAGTTTGCATAGATCAGGTATGGATTACAGACTTATGTCAGGAAGGCAAATGCACATTACTATTACGTTTAAAAAACCCACTGGACTACCGTATAAATTAGATTCAACATTTAATATTTATTTTAATGCATGCCCTATCATTTATCTCCTGAACGACTCCCAGCAGTCCCTGCAGATTTAGATCTAATTTCTGGAGATGCCAGGGTAATCCTGGAGGGTTGGCAACCCTAGGTGGGAGCGCAGGGGCCAGGAGCAAACATGAGACCCTGAAGCCTTGGAGAAAGCGAGTCCTGTGGCTGGCCGCAGAGAGATGCTGGAGAAGGATGCCGGGAGGGGAAGTCCGCGGTGCCCCCAGTACCCAGGGAGGACGAGGACGTGCTGCAATAACTTACTCAGCAAACAAGAGAAAAGCCAAAGAGAACAAGAGGAATGAAACTGTAATTAAATCTCAGCTGCCTTTCATGAAGCCTGATCCGACCAGTTCTGTTTACATGACATTTCCCTTATTCATTTTATGCAGAGTTTAACTTTTGAAATATCTCAGCCCGTTCCTCTCAGATACCGCGCTGCTTTAATTAAAACAGTCTTCCCTGGAGCTAATGTGTGGAATGCTAATTAAATAACCCACAGACCCGGACCACTCCAGCAGCCCGTCTGTCACTCCTTATCCTTCTGGACGGCAGCTTCCCGGGCTGCACAGCCGCCGCAGGAGACTGATACGCGGGCATAATGCCACGGCATCATCACTGCTTCATATCCCATTCTCCCCACATGCAAAATCCCTCCTCACTCCTCAGGCCAATTGTCAGGAGCATATAATGAACAGAAACCACCCCCTGCTCCAGTTTCTGCTGCCACCAAAACACTGTTTTTCTGTCTCTTGCAAGAGCAAATAATCACAGCTGCATGTAGCATCTGAATGGACAAAGACTCACAGACAAGGAGGGTGGAAGGGACCTCAAGGAGGTCACATCTAGTCCAACCCCCTGCTCCAAGCAGGACCAGCCCCAACTGCATCATCCCAGACAAGCCTTTGTCTAGCCCGGTCTTGAACACCTCCAAGGATGGAGACTGCACCACCGCTCTGGGGAGCCTGTTCCAGCGCTTCACCACCCTCCTCGTGAGAAAATACTTCCTAATATCCAACCTCAAGTTCCCTTGCTGCAGCTTGATCCCATTGCTCCTTGTCCTGCCATCTGCCCCCACTGAGACCAGCCCAGCCCCATCCTCTTTGCAGCCCCCCTGCAGGGAGGTGATGGCTGCTTTTCAATCCCCCTCGCTCTTCCCTTCTGCAGACTAAACCAGCCCGGCTCCCTCAGCCTCTCCTCACCAGTCCTGTGTCCCAGCCTCTGAAGGATGTGTGTTACCAATTCTCCAACTTGTCCACATCCTTTCTGCAGTGGGGGGCCCACAGCTGGACACAGGACTCCAGATGTGGCCTCCCCAGTGCTGCACAGAGGGGATGAATCACTTCCTGCTGTGGCCAAATGCCATCCCGCTCTCTTCCCAGACGGCGATTAGGTTTTTCCTTGCCATTGTTTCATCACCTGTCTGTCAATGTGGTTGCCATGGTGACCAGGCAGCCCTCCCCCCAGCTCTGTCATTTAACACTGAGATGTGACCATGTCGGGGGACATTCCCGAGGGAGGGGGGACCCGCTACAGGTAAGGGGCGGGGCACACCTTTCTATCGTGTTAGCACTGACATCATGGCACGGGAGCAGGGATCACTCTTCCAGGTGACCAGCGATGCTTTTTGAATCGGCTGGTTGGCCTCAAACAACACCTGCCCTGATGTCAAAAGGCTAGCTATATAAGCTAAGCCTGCCCAGGAGCGGGGTGCAGCCATGCTGGGGGTCACACAGCGACTGGCAGAGAGATGGGGACGCACCTTGACACTCACGGACACACAGCGAACTGCCTGCCGACAGAGGAAGGCTCAGTCAGCCTCTGGATGTTACCTGGGAGTAACGTAGAAGTGTGACACAAGGCTACCTACCTAGCCATGCTAGGTGACATGCTCTAAGGTTATTCTTTGATACCTCTGCATCCTATACCCTTCCCCAAGCCTACCCTCTGTCACCAGCAAAGCTCCCCACTATGCAGAGCGTGGTAACTGGCTGGGAGAGGGATGTGCCTTGGTGTCCCCTTGCTCCGGCTGACTAAGGGAGGCACCCCAAGTTCTCGCAGTGGGTCACGCACCCTCAAGGCCTCCCCAGCCTGTGTACCCCAGGGGCACAGGGCCCAGAAACAGTCTAGGGCCCTGTTTCCAGCCCAGAACATCATAAACCCCCATGGGACTGGGGGGGCCGGGAGGGAACTGGCTCTCCCTTCTCCATGCACAGAGACTCTGGGACTGATCTGGCCCCTGTTGAAGACAAGGCAGTTCAATAAGATGCGCTCCCAGAGGCATCACATCCCAGAGGATCAGGCCACCTCTTGCCCTCGTGAAGAAGAGCGTGACCGGGCCCTTCTCCAAGCAGGGCTGCCCTGCTCTCTCGCTGCCTCTGCCGCAGCCCTAAGTAGCACTCGCATATGCTTCGCACCAGACCCAGAGTCTCCTGGTCTGCATGACCGGGGCTTGCATTGTGTAGCAGACAGCTGAGAGCGTGCTGCACTCGGAGCACTTTCAGCTGAGGCTGGAAGTAGGGAACGAGAGAGGGGTAGTTCCCTGCATGTTTCTTCATGAGTTTGGCACTCCTCTCCTGTGAGACCCTGTTCGTGGCTTAGCCCAAGGGACCGCGCCAGGACATTTGCTGGAGCCCTGGAGAGCGCAGCCTGCCCACTGGCTGCATCCTTCCTGAGTCTAGGTAGTTTGAACCAAAACCCACCTGAGCACATCGGGGCATGGCATGGGGAGATCACTGCACTGGCTTGTTGCTGCTGCATCAGGTCTCCCTGAGCTCTGCCGTGTCTTGCAGGAGCACGGGAGCTACCGGATCTTCCAGATGCTAATAGCAACTGCCAGTACCCCTCGGGAGAGCAGTTCCCGGTGCGATCATGAGAGTCTCTGCTGGTGAGACTTTGCCGGTATTCACCCTGCAGCAGACCAGCGGGACGGAGGATGGAGAAGCTAGGCAGACTCTAAGGCGTAATTCTGCTCTGAGGGCAGTGGCCCACTTCCCGGGGAGTGGCACGGTTCCCCTGCACAGGGTGGGGGTGCATAAAAATGGGGGAGCCATGCAGAGCGGATGCATGGTCTGTGTCAGCACGCTGGGGTGCAGAGCACGGGAGGAGGAAGAGCATGGGCTGGGGTCTGGTGGGCAGCGTCCCCTGTGCAGACCCTCCCGTTCGGCCCCCCCCTTTGTGGCGGCGATAGGCATGTTGCACAGGTAGGTGCAATCCGCCACAGGGCAGAAGTTAGCCACACGGGCACCAATGTGCCCTGCGGCAGCCAGGTGCCGGGCTCTGCTTTTGGGCCTCGCTATAGGCTAGGGCTGCTGCTCCATGTAACTCCATGCTGTGCTGTTCATGTCCCTGTAAGAGAGCGGATCTGCTTCTGAGATGCTCTAATGCCTCCACTGCCTGCACAGGCCTCTGCAAATCACCAGAGAGAAAGCCCTTGGGACAGCGATGTGCCACTTCCCTACCCCATGAAAGTCAGTTCAGGGCTTGCCAAGGAATGAACTGCAAGCAATCATCATCTTTACCTTGGAGCCTCAGGGGAGCATTAGCATCAAGGGGCAAACAACTGAAGAAGAGCATCTCAAGGCTGGGCTGGCCCTTCCCTGAGAGCAGCCGCAGTGACGAGGCTGGGAGACAGCGAGGGTGTGATAAAAGTATGATCAGTGCCTAATTAGACTCTGCAACTCACTGCCACGAGAAACCAGAGGCCAGAAAGTGAACAAGGGCTGCATCTACAATCATAGAAAACAGGGCCTTCAGGAGACTCCCTAGTTTAATCCCTGGTTTAAGACAGAATCATCCCAGTCTAAAAACCACAGACAAGTGTCGGTGTAACCAGCGGTTAAAAGCACCCAACGACTGAGCTTCCAGGACCTGTCCAGCCAAGGAGTTCTGGAGCTTCCCCCCCTTCGCGTGCAAAATCCTTCCTCGAATCTAACCAAGATGGTCTGTGCTGCCATTTCAGCCGACTACCACTTATTGCAGTATGTCAGAGCAGTCTTGATGCATGTGTATAGGCGCCCAATTAGCTACAACCTATACTAGTGAAGAGCAATAAACTTGAGTACAAGTCTGGGGGAATGGGATATCCCGTTGTTGACTCAGATTCATCTTTAATCAACTACTGTCCCCAAGTCCTTTTTCATAGTACTGTAGACTAGCCAGTCACTTCCCATTTTGTGTTTATACATTTGATTGCTTTTTTTCCTGTAGATTCATAGCTATATAGATGCTAGGGTGGGAAAGGGCCTCAAAGGATCATCGAGTCCAAACTGCTGCCAATGGCAGGAAAAAGTGACCCCAGCCAGGTGCCTATCCAGCCTCCTCTTGCAGACCCCCAGGGTGGGGGAGAGCACCACCTCCCCGTGGAGCCCGTTCCGGAGCCTGGCAGCCCTCACCATGAAGAAGGTCTTTCTAACGTCCAAACTAAACCTACTCTCTATCAGCTTGTGGCTGTTGTTTCTGGTTATCCCAAGGGGTGCTCCAGTAAACAGCATCTCCTATTCCCTGATGCCCCCCACCCCGGTGAATTGGTATACTGCCACAAGATCCTCCCCCTCAGACTTCTCTTGCAGAGGCTGAAGAGGTTGAGGTCCCACAGCCTTTCCTCAGAAGGCCTTCCCTGCAGGCCTCTAACCATATAAGTGGCCTCCTCTGGACCCTCTCCATGCTGCCCACATCCCTCCTGAAGTGCGGTGCCCAGAACTGGACGCAGTACTCCAACTGCGGCCTGACCAGTGTCGCGTAGAGGGGGAGGATCACCTCCTTGGCCCTGCTCGAGATGCACCTACTAATGCACGACAAGGTGCGGTTAGCTCTGTTAATTGCTTCATCACATTGACGACTCATACTCATCTTAGAGTTGACAATGACTCTAAAATCTCTTTCTGCCGCTGTGCTGCTGAGAAGGTCCTGCCCCAGCCTATATAGGTGCGCTGGTGATTCCCTCTCCCCAGGTGCAGCACCGTGCACTTGTCCTTGTTGAACGTCATCCTATTGTTCTCTGCCCACTTCTCCAACCTGTCCAGGTCTTCCTGGATTCGGTTTCTTCCCACCAGTGTGTTTGCTTAGCCCCGTAGTTTGGTGTTATCTGCGAACTTGAACAGAGCGCTTTCCATGCGCTCATCCAGGTCGCTGATGAAGACATTGAACAGCACCGGCGCAAGGACTGAGCCTCGTGGGACTCCACTGCCCACATCTTTCCAGGTCGATACCAACCTGTGCACCACCACTCTCTGGGTGTGACCCGTAAGCCAATTTACCACCCACATGATTGTGCAATCATCTATGGTACAGACATTCAGTTTTCTTATAAGAATAGGATAGGACTTGAATAGGATAGGTTGGGAAGAATAGGATGGGAATAGGATGGGACTGTACTTTGGCAAATGGAAAGGACGGTACTTATAAGCAATCTTGATTTTCATTCTATCTATTCCTGACCATTTTTCCAATTTATCCAGGTCATCTTGGATCCTAATCATGCCCTCCATGTCTGTTAGCTTTCCCAGTTCAGTTTCACTCGAAAATTTATTAAAGGAAACTCATTTCTATCCCCAAAGTCATTAAGGAAGATGTTAAACCATACAGGAACTAAGGCAGACCTCTGGGGGTCCTACTCAATACCTCTTCTCAAACACTGAGCCTTTGATGCACTCTTAAGCCATGCACTCTTAAGCATGGCTATCCAACCCACCTCATAGACATTTCATCTAAACTAACTTTCTTTAGCTTTTATGAGAGACTATCATAAAAAGAAGCATCAAGAGCCTTACAAAAGCTTAGGTATAACCCACCGGGGGCTCCCCGCAGATCTACAAGGCCCTCTTTCGTGGCGTAGAAGGAAATCAGGTTTGTTAGTTCTAATTTGCTCCTGACCAATCCATATTGCCACTCCTTATCACCTCGTTATCCTCTAGCTGCTGACAATTTGATTGACTAATGAAATGCCACAAGGTTAACCTGGGATACTCTGGACATCCATGTAACTAGCGATCACAAACAAGGATGAGGTTAAACCCGCAGGCTATAGAGCGAAGACCGATCTCGCACTCAGGACGTGACTGGCTGTGGGTGCACACATTCCCAAATCACCCTCAACAGTGCTCTGGGACTTGCCTTCCAGGCACCTGGTTCAGGCCCAAATCAGAGGTAGGAGGCCGAGCCAGATGGACCTTAGATAGATTGGGTCCCGCGCGTGATGTCTGCGTGGCGAGGGACTGGGAAGTGTCTCTGCCCGTGCTGCTTGCAGCAGGGCGAGGGGGCCGTGGGAGGGAACAGCACCCAGTGGCCTGAACTGCCTTGACCTCACGGGCTTGAGGTGCACTGGACACCGCGTGGGCACCTCGTCACCAGACCGATGCAGAGCTCATTCCGGCATCCGGCACGAGGCGGCTTTGAGAAACTAAACAGCAACGCGCCCTGAAGACATGGTATTTCTGAGTAAAGCGTCTCAGTGCTCAGGATGGCCTTCATTCAGTTGGTTCAGCATCGCTGCAGTGTGTCTTGGCCTCGCCTCACCTGTGACAGGACGCGGCTTAGTCATTGTGGAAATGCTGTTCAGAGGATGCTTTTACTAAAAAAAAAATCACATTAAAGACAAGAGTAATTAAAATACATTTCAGTCACATCCATTTTTTGCAGAAGCACATCCACAATTTAACTCAATTAAAATATTTCCAGGTGTACAAAGAAATGGAGACTGACCAGTGGAAAGGAAGACCTGAATGGGATGAGTTCCTGGAAAAGAAACCAGCCTACGTGGGCAGGAAGGATACCATGTTCGGTCTCTCTTCCCCGGGATGATATCCTGGATCACATGCATGAGCACCAGAGATGACTTCTGCAAATAGTTTCACGTGGGGTTTGACATTTACTCACCCTCCAGATATTGTAAAACTATAAAGCTGTTCCATGCCAACTGTTACAGAGAGCTGTGTAAACCCGAGCACGGGTGAAGTAGCTGTGTTAGCAGGGGAATATCAAGCAGAATTACATCCAGATCTGGCATTGCTGAGAATATTACTTGGTACCACTGTTCAGCTCTCTCTTGTAGCAATTTCCATCCTTTTTCCAGAGTGAACAAGACAGATCTGAGGTCTGGGGAACCTGCCGAAGAGCGAGAAACTAAATAAATCTATTCCAACCAGGCCTTTGGTCCAATAAAAGATATCATCCCCAGAAATCCTCGTGTCTCGCATTCTTTCATACATATAGCCAGTTAGATGGTAAGACAGCAGCAATAATATTGCACAATATCTGTGTGAAAGGAGTGTGCGGTGATTCAACGTGTCTTCAATGCAAGCCTCTGGACAGCCATGAGAGAGTCTGCGAATCCTAGAGCTGTTGCCAGCAGATGATCATTTTGCAAAGTTTGTTCCAGAGCGAGTTTGTTCACTGTTCCCCGGCTGGGCTCGTTCTGTTTAAACATGCGCAGTCCCTCAGCCAAGAAACAGCAGCACCGTGCACGGGAGGAGCCAGCTCCACCTGGGCACGCAGCTGTCCCGGGGCTGAGCTTTTTAAGGGAGCATCTGTCCCAAGACCGTGGTTGAAATGGCAGAGCAGAGCTGAGCGTAGACTTAGGTAGGGTTTCAAACACAGGGCATCTCTTTATGAAACACAGAATTTAGAAGTAAAAGACTAAGATTATTTCTCCTAAGCACGGATCTTACTTTATAATTTATTTTAAAAAAATATGATACAATAGTAAAAAAACACATATATCAGCTGTACATGTCAAACTGAACAACAAGTAATACAACAGAAAAAAAAGAAAAAAGGAGGAGGGAAGAGGGAAGGAGGGAAGAAGGTGAGAGAAGTGTGCAATGACAAACGATCCAGCTGCCAAAATACCCCAAGGATTCCTTCCACAGTGCACCCACCTTTTCCAAGCACAGCTCTCTCCATGGATGCCAGTTGTGCCATCTCATTGCACCAGATTTAGACGTTTGCAGATGCCCTGCTTTTCCAAGGCAGTCATATAAACGTGTGTGTTACTAATAAGTCCTGGGGTAAGAGTGCAATTGGGAAGGACTCAACTTGAATTCCTTAGGGAGATCCCCAAGATCGTATACACTTGCCGAAGGTGTCCGTGCTGTGTTCAAAACCATGCTAACTCTAGTTATAATTGCTTTCCAGAAAGAATCGGCAATGAGGCATGACTAAAGTATGTGACCAGGTGCTGCCTGCGGCGCACCACATCTCCACCATGTATCTTCTGGCTGTACGTTGCATTTTTAAGTTTAGAGGGAGTGCAGTTCAGAATGGAAATGATCTCTTCTTATATACGACGAAGAGCAACCGTTGATGTTTGACTCTTGTGAATTGCTAATTTCCAGTAGGTTTCTGTCACCTGGGTGCTTAGGTCACCTTTCTGTTTCAGCCGCGAGTAGTCTGTATCAGGTCTGTTATGTGACATTATATATTCACGGGGTGGGGAAGGATGGGGCAGAGAAGCCAATGTCAAGGCAAAAAACAATGGAGCTGGCGTAGCTGCTATACTGAAAGCTTCAGGCCTGAACTGATTTTCTAATACTTGATGCAACTGCATATATTACCATTCAACTGTTTTCACTCAGGATCATTTAGAGGTTCAAAACTTACATGTATGGGCTTATTAATAACCCATGCAAAATAACAAAAAAAGGCCAGTAAAAGTGAAGGTCCTTGTCTTTTGGTACACAACATATACCTATGGCCCATGTTTTCCATCATGTATACATAACCCACATTTCTTTGAGTAAAGTCTTAATATACCCATAGATTCATAGATTCATAGATGTTAGGGTTGGAAGGGACCTCAATAGATCATCGAGTCCGACCCCCTGCATAGGCAG
>NW_005842184.1:1872393-1877190 GCF_000455745.1 Alligator sinensis | reverse complement strand
AAAAGAGACTAGATTAGTCAGGCACGATCTGCCTGCTACGAACCCGTGCTGGTTTCCCCTCAGCATTATTTTTCCTGCCGGTCTCTCGCAAATGTGAGCCTTGATAATTTTTTCAAAGACTTTGCCAAGGATGGAGGTGAGACTGACTGGCCTATAGTTGCCCGGGTCCTCCCTCCCCTTCTTGAAAATGGGGACCACATTGGCCCTTTTCCAGTCCTCCGGGACTTGGCCCGTGCGCCACGAGCTTTTAAATATTCCCGCCAGTGGCTCTGCAATGATGTCGGCCAGTGCCTTCAGCACCCTCGGATGGATCTCATCCGGGCCTGCCGACTTAAAGGCATCCAGTTCCTCCAAGTGACTCTGCACCATCTCAGGGTCTACACATGGCAGTCTGGCGCCTTGCTGCTGCCTCTCTACAACCCCAGTGAGAGACTTGTCGTGCCCCTCGCTTAGGGACACTGAGGCAAAGACCTCGTTGAGAAGTTCAGCCTTGTCCCCCCTGTCCGTCACCAATTGTTTCTGCCCATTTAGCAGGGGTCCTATTCCTCCCTGGGCATTCCTTTTACTCCCTATATATCTAAAAAACAATTTCTTGTTGTCCTTTACTTGGGATGCCATCCTCAGCTCCATGGTGGCTTTGGCCCGTCTAACTGCCTCCCTACAAGCACGAGCAGAGGAGGTATATTCGTCTTTGGTGATCTCTCCCTGTTTCCACTTTTTATGTGCTCCCCTTTTGGCCCTTAGGCTGCCCTGGATTTCTCTGGTCAGCCAGGGAAGCCTCCTGGCCCCTTTCCCTCTTTTACCCTGCACAGAGATTGTCTCGCTTTGTGCCTGAAGGATCGTTTCCTTAAGGCACAGCCACCCTTCTTGGGCTCCCATCATTTCAAAACTCCTATTCATGCCAAGCACATTGCTAACACATTGACATATAATCTAGCAACTGAATTGTAGTTTCGATATTTAACAAATTAAACAAAACAAAAAGCAAACAACTCAAAAAGCTCTGCGTTTTAACTTACATGACTCTGTGTCACTGGGGAAAGAAATCTTCAGAAAGGACTAAGTGCTTTGTTCCCATTCCCCAGAATTGATCCACAGCTTGGAATGAAACACAAATCAGTCATAACAATCAATAAAGGATATTTCTGCTTAGCAAGAAGTCTGAGAGGAATCTGGAAGTTACACCAGGAAAGTAAAGTTTGCTTTGAGAAGGTGGCAGTCTCCACATGCCTCGCACACATCCTGAATGCCAACTGCTTGCCATGCGACCTTTTCCTACTGTATGTGCTCCTCGGGGCTGACAAGAAATGGGCTCGGGCGAGCTCCTCTCCAAGGACAGTGAGCATAGAGGACAACCTCTGCATCCTAAAGGCTTCAGACTTCCCTGTCCGGGCGGCACAGGGTTCCAGCACTCCCCCAAGGCTTCCCCGAGCAGGCAGGTGGGCCAGCACAGAGCACCAGAAGCGCGTGCGTGGCAGGGTCCATGGGCAGGAGGGTGTTAGATAGTCTTTCCTGGCCATGGTAGGAAGGGGCCACGCAAAGCTGAGTTCATCACAGTTTGGGAGAGTTGCAGCTCCTGGGGCAGGGATAGCCGGAGTCATCTCACCGAAGCGGCAAGAACGGAGCCCTAAAGCTTCCAATACTTGCAAGTTGCTTTTGACTTTTCTGTTCACAGGGGAGGCCTTGTGGTGCCCATGGTGGGGTGTCACCGTTGGCTTTCCAGGACTCTTAAGCAACAGCCTGATTGTGAAAGAGGCTGATCGTCCCGGTGCTTTCGAGGACAGGGGAGTGCCCTGCCTCAGAGTTGTGCAGCAGCTTGCACGGCAGGCCCCAGGGCTGTCTGCTTAGTCCAGGACTGAACCAGCTCAGCTTCTCTGATGCTGCAGTCGTGGCTTGTCATGTCCAGCCCCTCAAGGCCAGGAAAAGGGTGTGTGGGCAGCATCGCCCTGCCTCTGGCTGTGCGGGGTGCTCGAGCACTGGAACAGGCTGCCTGGAGAAGCTGTGCAGTCTCCATCCCTGCGTATATTGAAAACCTGGTTGGACAGGCCCTTGGCTGGGACAGCTTAGTCAGGGATGATCCTGCCTTGAGCAGAGCCTGGACTAGGTGACTGTGTGAGGTCCCTCCCAGCCCCACTTTCCTAGGATCCTGGAAGAACAAGGGGTCAGGTCCTCAGCTGGCCTGAATGGGGAAGCCCCGTCCACTTTGGTGTCAGTTACCCCAGCTCTGACCCTGGTCCGCCAGCACCGTGTCTCGGCACTCTGCAACGAGCCCCGCTTAGATCAAGGGAAGCAATGCTTGCTTCCCTTGCGCGGCTTCACGCAGCAAAGCCTGGGGAGCAACTTCCACGGCCTTTCAGAGCACGGCTCAGCATTCATTTCCAACTAGAAGAAATGATGATAAATGGGCACTTTGAAAAGTATCATTGCTGTCTTAATGGATATTTACGTGTATATTTTTATTTGACAGGATAACAATGAAGCCTGCTGTTCTTATCTGTCTTAATTAACAACAGAGCATTATGATACTCAGCCTTGTCTATTGTAAGAGCTGCATCGTGTGGGCGTTTCTAATTCTGCTGCCTTTTTTCAGTTACCGCCTGAAACAAAATCTAGATTCTCAGAGCTGATGTACAGCAATTATATTAAAAGCCTTACAATAGGAGATTTCTTTCCTCCTCTCTGCATAAAGCATGTTTTACTTCATCATTAGCGCTTCTCAAAATAATTTGTTAAATTGCTTCCAACACCTTAAACCCCTCCCCAACAAAATGTATCCACAAATATCTGCAAGACCAAATAGAAAAAGCCACTTTCACTTAAAGGTGCATGTAGGGTTTGGTTTTAAACAGATCCCTGCAGCCTTCAAACGCTCGGTTTCACATGCAGGACAGAACCACTGGAACGACTGATCCTTCAACAGATGGCAATACGTTCAAAAGTCAGCTCTTAAAAACAAAACCAGGGATGTTTGCATAATCATCACACTAGTTAATGGCAAGGATAAATGTTCTCTCTTCCCCCTCTTGTCTTGGTTCTTGATTCCTGCTTCTCTAGAGGCTTATCCCTTGGCTTACGCGAGTCAGTCTCAGTGGGACAGCTCTTATGTGCTCCTTTGTATGGGAGAAAGGCGCTATAGATGAATCAAGAGGCTGAAAGGTACAAAAGATGTGATGGCAATCATTTTGGTCTGGCTTCCCAAAGCACAGTGTTTGCAACGATCTTATTTCTAATTAATTACAAGAGATGAGGAAAATAGCAGCAAAAGATCAAATCCAGCTAAGACACAGGTGCCGTGTTTGGAATCGTTCCACACTTGTTTTCTGGGAGCACTTGAGCATCGTGGCTTTCCTGGCATGAATATTAATAGAAGAGCAAATTTTAACTCTGACACTGAAAGAGTTGAAAAAGTTCATTTTGAATTGCACAGAGGTTTATAAATCCCAGTTGCGGTGGTTCGTTCTCAGAGTGACACGATATTCTCCCTCGTCCCTGCCAGGATGGTCACTGAACTCAGAGTAAAAGTGCAAGATGTGAAAATTGTATCTGCATCATTAATCTATGCAACTAATTTATGTCACTATGTACCGAGGACCCTGGGCCTGTGACACTCTTACACCTCCTGTGTAGCTGACGTGGTCTTCATGGATGACACCTGTATCCCGAGCAGACAACCGACCAGGTACTCTATGGCAGCTGCTCTTGGTAAGCACTGCTACAGCCCTCTCTGGAAGGCAGGAAGATGCAGCTAATAGCTAAATGGCTGCTGCGGACCCCGTTGCATCAGGGACCACGTGCAGCTGAAACACCACATGGAGATTTGCAAGCTAGGCATGTGCATGCAGGTCAGATGAAGATCGCTCTTGGCTGCAATGTATTGACTGTAGACAAATGCTCGGTGGGGTCCAGAAAAGGAAAATATACCATAAATCCCAGTATAAACCATAAATCCCAGGTCAGGGTATAATGTTGCTGTGTATTATGGCCATTGCATTCTTAATAACAAACCTGATTAAGAGTGACTCTCGGTCTGATGAGTGCTGCAGCCCTCCCCACTCTGAGGAAAGGGGAAATCCTTGTTCCCTGAGGATCAAGACTGACACCTCGTACCAGGGCGGGTGCACCTGTCGTGGGTGAGCAAACTGAGTGACAGCTGCACAACAAGACCCCCAAGAGCCCTCTTCCATGGGAGTTTTATTCATTAAAAAATGAAAATAATTAGGTCTGGGAGCACTACTCACCTTGTCTTTCAAGGTGGTTTTCTTTTACTGTAGGATGGTAGGAGCACTCGGGGCCCTGCCTGCTAAGGGTTCTCGCGGAAAAGCCCGTGTCTGTGCAACAAGGGGTTGCAGGGAACTGCACACCTGGCTGCGTGTTTTCAGGGCTGTGCCCAGGTAGCCCATTACCTGCCTTAAAAACATCCTTGGCGGCTCCCCATGTGCAAATTAAAACACAACACATGTATTGAATATCTAGATGCAATGCACTTGTTACGGAAATGGTTTCCCTGGGAGTGTGTTGGGACTTGGCATATCTCTGCTCTGAAATTTGAAACATTCAAATAATACCAAAAGGGACATTGTTTTCAGCAAGCCATGAAGTGGAGAATACGCCACCAAACTGCTCATCCAGTCTGCCTGACAGTGACTCTCTCTCAGGAGAGAACAGGTACATACTGCAGTGACTTATGGAAGTGTCTGGATGTATTGGGAGAGGCGTTTCATCCACATCTCAAATCCTGTGTGCAGTTCTGGTCTCCACATCCCAGGCAGTGAAAGTAGAAAAGGTACAGAGAAGAGC
>NW_005842184.1:1868439-1872362 GCF_000455745.1 Alligator sinensis | reverse complement strand
TGAACCAGAAGACACTAAAAGGGGTAGGGAGATCCAAAAACGGATTTGGCAGAGTCCCTACCGGCAGGTCAGGAAGGAGACGGCCTTTGCAGGCGTTCCTGGTGGAAGGTGACCTGCGAGGTGACGTGAACAGTCCCTGCAGCCAGACCCCTCTAGACCCCAGTCACTGCCAGCTGGGGGCCTAGAGGCTGCCCCCACCTTGGAAATGCAAGGGCAGATGCACAGCTGGAGCATCGGTGCCCCCTTCAAAGGGATGCCATGGGGACAAGGAAGAGGTGACACCACTTATCTGGATCCCGGAAACGAGGGACTTCAAAAGGACCCCAAAATGGTGAGCGAGCGGGTGGCAGACAGAATTCAGTTCTGATCGTGTAAATGACACACACGGAGGAAATAATGAGAAGCATCCTGACTGGGTATTAAAGTACCTGTAATACCCCAGGAAGGCAGCCTGGGCCTCACTGGGGATGTGCAAAGCCTCAAAGTGCAGTGGCGATCCAACAAACAAACAGGGCCAAGGGGCCTGAGGAACAGCCTGAAATCAGACCAGAAAGCCGGGGACAGCACACAATAAATCAGCATTACCTTCTCACCCTGAATTATCCCATCAGCTCAAATCACTCTGCTTCAACAAGGATGGAGAAGAAGTAGCTGGGGACTGAGGCGGGCGCTGAAAAGTCTGAAGTGCTGAAGAGATGGGGACCCTTTGCCTTACAGAAGAGGTGATTAAATGTGACTTAACAAAGGCAGACAGTGATAAATGGCTCAGCTGGGGCAGCCTGGGGACCTGCCCTCCTTCCGCGGTAGAACAAAAGCCAGGGCAGTCGGTGAAACCAGAAGGGAGAGGACTTAAAACCCTGCAGAAAACACCTGGTGGTGCAGCATGCAGTTAGTGTGTGCAACTCATTATTGCAAGATCCCGATAAAGCCAAGACCTGACCAGGACCCAGAGTGGATTAGACATTGATATGGATAGCAGCAACTTCCAGAGTGACGCTCAAGGAAATTAAAGCAAAACAGGACAAACTGGAAGAGATGTAACGGTCTGGGCTTTGGGGCAGCAGCCAGTTTATATGAATGGGGTGCAGGCATGGGGTGCTAATAATGATTTAATAATGCATTTCTGGATCTGCCCCGGGCAAGGTATATCTCTGTGAGGCTCAGGCATGGCTATGTCACCGCAGAGCTAAGCCCACACAGCAAAGGGATGGGACGCCAGGTCGAGGAGATGCCCAGCCTTACGTACCAGCGTGCTGGCGTGAGTGCCCATCTGGTACGACCCATGGCTGCACAGAGATACCCAAGCAGCTCTGGACAAGAGGTCTGCATCCTGGAAGGGGGCTGGCTGTGTTAGTGAGCTGCCGCCCGTGGTTCATAGATTCATAGATTCATAGATGTTAGGGTCGGAAGGGACCTCAATAGATCATCGAGTCCGACCCCCTGCATAGGCAGGAAAGAGGGCTGGGTCTAGATGACCCCAGCTAGATGCCTATCCAACCTCCTCTTGAAGACCCCCAGGGTAGGGGAGAGCACCACCTCCCTTGGGAGCCCGTAGCCTCATCCATACCCTGCTTTGCAGCAGAGACCTCAGCGCAGGCAACGGCTCATCTCGATGCTCCCTGCATCCAGGAAACCTTCCTACAGTGGGCTCAGCACTGCTCCAGGGTGATGCATTGATCCTGGCAGGGCCACGCCAGGGCCAGCAGTCTTCCCTGCGGTGGCCTGACCCTGCGAGCAGCAACCACCCAACTTGTAGGGCAAGGGCTAGGGCAGAAACTGGCCCAGGAGGACAAAGGCCATGTCTGCAGATGCAGGGACACAGGCTCTGTCCTTGGGACTGGCAGGAACCAGGCAGAGACGTGGAGATACACAGGAGGGCTTGCACAGGGGAATGTGATGTGACCTGGTCCATTCAGTGCTGGGGACTGGAGAGGGTGGCCGATGCCAGCCGGCTTCCCTCGCAGCACAGCTCCAGGGTCCTCAGTGTGCGCAGAGGCCCATGGCTCTGCCCTTTAATGCTTTGCTGCTGCAGAAAGAGGTCCTGCTAAGACGATGCCGGTCACTAGATCTCACCGTGGGTTTCTCGGGCAAGGGAACATGGGTACCTGCATCCCCCGTGGACCCAGCTTGGATTCAGGGGAAGCAGCAGAAGCCACCCTGAGGGAGCCGCCGCGGGAGCCCTCGGCCCCGCTGCCACGACAGGGAGGTGGAAGGATGTTTCCTGTGGTTTCCCACACCAGGGTTTCTTGCACCCGACCCTGATGCAGGGGTGCAGCTTCTGACACACACGGGCTGGATGGACGGGGCTGCCCAGTGCTTTGAGCAGGAAGACCCCTCCGATGCCAGCTGCACATGGCTGTGTGCAGCACCTGGGGAGGAGCACGCACATGGAGGGGATCTCCCCATGGCCCAGGGACCATGCCCTCTCTCCTGGGCACTGTGGGCTGCGGGGAGGTGCTTCCTACCCCTTGGACTAAGGATTGCAGCTGCTCACATCTGCAAGGGGTGCTTGTCCTCCAGCCTGACTTTCCCCGGGATCTGGAGCCTGAACACATTTCCTTTGCTGCAGGAGAACGCAGGGGGAAAATCAATAGTTGCTGAATGGAAAAGATCAAAACCATTAAAAAAAATAAATATCAATTTTTTTCAAGCCTCAGAATCGCAACAGATATTGGAAATTTGAAAGCACGCTGAGAGTTCCCCTTCAGGTACCAGCTCTAATGATATCTTAATTTGACTTTCTGGTAAAGTACAGCAATCTTAGAAAATTATTCTGAAGCCCCCCCATGCCACCCCTTTTTTTTTGCACTTTATACGGTTCACTCTACATTTTCTTCCAAAGTAATAAACCGCAGCCCCGTGCGGAGTGTCCTGCACAACCGGTGGCACATGGCATCGCTGTGTCCAAGGAGAAGAAGTTTTCATTCTTCAGGGGAGCGCTGCATGGCTTGCATCAAGTGAGAAAAGGAAAAACAAAGACTGCTTTCACCTTGTACGGAAGCAGGGAAGACCCCGGTGCTGCTGGTGGACGGTGTGGTCAGGATTAAATAGATGTCTCCGTCTTTAGCCACACTCCTGTGCCCGGTGCTGTGGTGGCCCTGTGATGCTAGATGCATGCTAAGCCTGTGTCACTGCTGCTGTTCATCTCTTTAGGGGCAATCTCAAAGCGTGAACTCTGTCAGCGTGGAAACTTACAGCGCTGCTGCGGTTCGCTCCGGACATACACCTGGACTTTTATTCACGCGGATGAGTTTTACTCTTAGGCATATGTTGTATTTCTACCATCTTTGTTTTAAACACAGCAAAAGAGAACCCCATACATTACAGCTGACAACATAGCCCCTCGGTAGTGAAGTCTAATTTAAAAAAGAGGAGAAATAAATTATTTTTTGTGGAAAACATTTAGCCGTGTTTAGCTCATGCCAGTGGCTGCAAGTTGGCTAAGCAGCCCCTGGAGACACCGTGCTCTGCAAACCCAGTTTTATAATGCAGCTTTTCATTGCATCGGCGTTACCGGCCTGTGAGCCAATGGTTAGGGTCTCGTGGGCTTCTCAGGTGCGGCGAGTCACATGGGGAGGACGTGGTTGCGATACGACTTCTTGCTGTTCTTAAAACCCCCTCATCCGGCTGCTTGGTGGAAAGTCCGTCACGTGAAGGGTCTGCTGAGGCATCCTCTCCTGCAGAGCAGGGGTGCAGACCAATACGGCACAGTGATGGCCTGTCGAATGCTGCCCTGCAGAGCCACATGGTCCAGGGCCCGAGGAGGCAATCGGTCCTGCTGGCATGTTACATCCGTGTTACATGTGCGCTCCAGCAAGTCTGGGCTCCCGTTTGGCTGAGCGTGGCACAGACATAGAGAAGGCGCAGCCCCGCGGCTGGCAGCTGATGGGGCAGGATGGAAGTGCAAGGACTGGCTGACATTC
>NW_005842184.1:1865035-1868309 GCF_000455745.1 Alligator sinensis | reverse complement strand
GCAGAACAATAGCCCTGGGAGGGCAAGATTTCTTGGAGCAAGGTGTGAGCGATGGAGTCAAAGGCACTGGAGAGACAGAGGCAGAAGCAGCTGCTGTGCAGGGTTTGGGGCTGGGCTGGGAAAAGCTACCAGACTAGAGACATCGGTGAGAGCAGATCCAGGCACCTCAGCTGGCAGGTCAGAGCTGCTGTCGCAAAGGAGCTAGAGCTGGGCTTCAGGGCACATTCAGTGATCTTGGATGTGGAGGGCAAAGGGAAACTCCTGCTGAGTCTGGAGAAGAGAAGACCGAGGGGGATTGAATGACAGCCTTCACCTCCCTGCAGGGGGGTGCAAAGAGGATGGAGCTGAACACACACACACACACACACACACACACACACACACACACACACACACTGTTCCCTTGCAGTGCAGAGAACAGCTGGATGTGTGGCGTGTGGCGTGTGGCATGTGGCACCACAGACGTGTCTGCAGCATCACATACTGCACAGCTGCACTCATCTGGATGCAGCCATTAGAGCCAACTCCAACTGGTGCTTGGCCCCAAAAAAGTCCATGCACTATCAGGGGTGACTAGAAATAACAGTCACAAGCTGGACTAGGGTAGATTCAGACTAGACATCCGAAGGCACTACTTCACAGTCAGGGCGGCTAAGATCTGGAACCAACTTCCAAGAGAAGTGGTGCTGGCTCCTACCCTGGGGGTCTTTAAGAGGAGGTTGGATGAACACTTCGCTAGGGTCGTTTGACCCCAGTGCTCTTTCCTGCCATGGCAGGGGGTCGGACTTGATGATCTGCTCAGGTCCCTTCCGACCCGACCAACTATGAAACTATGAACCGTGGTGCTCTGTGGTTCATGCTGGTGGCACAACACAGCGTATGCAGGCACTGAGTAGATAAATAATTCTGCCCGGGCCCTGTAGCAGGGGAAATTCAATTCCATCCAGAAACTATACCAGCCTTTGTGTTTGCTACGACTGGGTGCTAACTGTCCAGGGGTAGCATGGATGGGGAAGGAGGCTGTTACCTCGTATTTCAAAATACTTGTTGACGTAGAAATTGCTGCCACATGTTAAAGGGTTCGAAAATAACTGTAAAAGTGTTCACAATCTGGACAAAAATGCCTTAGAGTCAAACTAGGGAATCTCAATTTACTGTGATTAGGGCAAAAGGTGATTTAAATACAGTCTATAATGACCGCGGGAGAAGGTTTAATAGAAAAAATAGCAGTGAGACAGGACTGCTAACATAGTCCCTACATGACAGGAGTCTACTTACACTATTTCCTATTCTCCAACAGTTTTTTTTTTCCTATCTTTTTCTTATAAATCTTCATTGATGGCGTGTAGCGGGTAGTCACTTCATTTAACACAGTCTTTATTACCTTGGGCGAACTTGCCCCACAGGATACAACATAAACCATCAACCAAAGAAATACATAAACAATAAAGGGTTAACTTGCACCCTGTTCTCTTTGCCAGACCCCGAGACGAGCCCTGGCTTGAAGCTGCTGCCTCTAGTCTTGCAACCTTCTCCCCCTTCCCCTTCCCCTTCCCTGGGAGCTTTTAACTTCCTCTGGGCCAGATAGTTATCCTCATCCACTGGCTCTGCCCTCCTGGCCAGGCTTTCAATCACTTTCTTACTGCGACCCTGCGACATGCAGCCTGCTACATGGAGAGTCCACAATCTTCCTAGGAAGCCAGTTACCTTTTCTTGTCAGAAACCATTTCCTAGTGACTGAACTTAATAATCCGTGTTACTAATTAAGTTGATTTCTTCTTTTCCTTCCTCCCATGGACAGGCAAAACAACTTATTTATCATCCCCTTTATAAGAACCTTTTACATGTCACGTCCCCTTCAGTCTTCTGTTTCCTATACTAAACAAACCCGTTTGTTCCAACTTTTCTTATAAAAAAGGTTCTGTCACCTATTGGTTCCAACAGAGCTGAATGCACCAAAGGTGTTTTTGATTAAGGAAAAATAACTACATACCCACCTTTCAAAGCAGGTCTGGGAATATGTCCAACCAGAACTCTGAGGAAGGGTCCTCCGAGGAAGACATGATGACTCTGTTTAAAAATTGCTGTACAATCTCAAGATCATTTCCACATTGAATTATACTTGGTGAAAATAGGCATGGCACATGTGCCAGTGTTCTAGTGCACGACTAACGATCAGTACCTGATTTGAGAAAAATCATAAGCATTTTTAAACAATGTTCCATAAGGCATGGGCAACCTCTCCATAGACAGTTCTTTCTGAACTGACCAGCACAGGCCTGAAGTCTCTTGGAGCTGTGGCTACTGAAAATTTCCCCCAGAATAAACATGCAAATCCATTGCCACTTATGTACCTCAGACAGACAATTAAAAAATGGTAATGTACCCTTAAAAAAAAAAAAGACTTGAAAAATATTTTTTTTTTTTGGTTTTTCCACAGCTTCAGATTAAGTTCATTTGTTCCTTTGCAGATTGCAGCATCATAAAACACTACAAATCATAATAATAATCCAACTTTGTGTATACAGTTTTGCATCCTTTGTGACAATACATTTTTTCCTCCTTGGGGAAGTAGGTCATTTCATCAGCTACTTCGCTTACAATGCCTTCATCCACAATGTACCCACGTGATTCAAGTTCCACCCTGACACATTTTCACGTTTCTACTTCAGATGTAGGAAGGGGATGAAGAAGTCAATGCGATTTCTGTCTATCAGGTTGCTGTGCCAAAAGCCACTATTCTTATTATTGAAAACAGACAGAAAGACCACATCCTCATCAATAAATTAAGCAACTGTGGCATTGATGCCTGCACAGTTGGATGGGTAAAAAACTGGCTGATGGGGCGCACCCAGAGAGTAGTGGTGGACGGGTTGTACTCAACCTGGCGAGATGTGAGCAGTGGGGTCTCCCAGGGCTCGGTCCTCGGGCCCACACTGTTCAACACCTCATCAGCGACTTGGACAAGGGGGTGGAAAGCACGCTGTCCAAGTCTGCTGATGACACTAAGATGTGGGGCGAGGTGGACACACTTGAAGGGAGAGAGAGGCCGCAACTAGATTTAGACAGACTACAAAAGTGGGCAGAGGAGAATAGGATGGGGTTCAACGTAGACAAATGCAGGGTGCTGCACCTGGGGAGAAGGGATCCACAGCATACATACAGGCTGGGGAGCTCCCTTCTTGAAAGCACAGAGGCGGAAAGGGATCTCAGAGTCATTATTGACTCCAAGATGAACATGAGCCACCAATGCCAGACCACAGCCAGCAAGGCC
>NW_005842184.1:1859550-1864708 GCF_000455745.1 Alligator sinensis | reverse complement strand
CACTTGTCTGGGGTTTTGGCCCCCCCCCATTCATTCCTGCCTGTGGCAGGGGGTCAGGCTAGATGATCTGTTCAGGTCCCTCCTGACCCTAGCGACTAGGAAACTATGAAACTATGATTTCTGTTGCTGTCCTCTAGACTCTCTCCAATTTGTCTACATCTTTCCTAAAGCCTCTCTAATGCTAACTAGAGCAGAATAATCACCTTCCGTGCCTTACATACAACACTTCTGTTAATACATTCCAAAATGAGATTCACCTTTTTTGCAACAGCATCACGTTGTTGTCTTGTGTTTAGTTGTGATCCACTTAAACCTCTGGATCGTTTTCTGCAGGACAGCTGCCTGCCCATCTGGTCCCCCCCCTTTTTTTCCTTTTTGTATAGTCAAGGAAAGAGCAGACTGGGAAGGGACATGATAACGTCTTCCTTCCCATCCATAGACTCATAGACAAGTAGGGCTGGAAGTGTCCTGTGTAGGTCACCTAGTCCAACCTCTTGCCCTGAGGCAGGACCATCCCTTTCCAAAGCATCCCAAGAAAACCCTTATTTAACCTATTAGTAAAAACACTCAATCGAGCCTGTCACTCGACCACAAGGCATCACACCTGAACCTGCCACAGGCAAAGGGTGGCGAGGACCACAGTGGCCAATGTCCTCTTGCTGTGAGGTTTGCTAAAATAAACTTGAGAGACCCAAGAAAGAAAGGGAGCCATAAACCTATTACAGAGGAAGGCAAACCCCAACCCTAGTCCGTACCAATCTGACCATGGAGTAAACTTCCTCCCCGGCACTTGTTGGTTTGATCTTCAGCAGAAGGGCAAGCCCCTTTATCAGGGACCTCCTGGTTTTAGTCCCAACAGGACCACCGGCACACGCCACTCACAATCCTCAGCCTGGGCGTCAGCCAACACCCAATGCCTCTGAGAAAGGTGGAGAAATAGAACAACAGCAACTCTGACACATGTAGCAGCAGGAAGGGAAAAAAAAATCCTTTACAGCCCCATGTGGCACCCAGCAAAGCCTGGGAAATACCCCTGGTAGGACATGGGCATCCCTATGCCTAGATCATCCCTGCCCAGTGGCTGTCCAGCCTCCTCTTCAACACCTCCAGTGATGGAGATGGGTAGTATTTTGCTCTTGTCTTTGTTGATTTTTACCTTTCTGGTTTTGGATGCTTCTACAACTTATCAATTCACTTTGGAGGACAGTCAAAAGTCAAAGTGCTGACAACCCCTGTCTGCATCATCCAAGCTATTCATGAAAATAGTGAATAAAACTGGGGCCAGGAAAGGGAACCCATGGGAGATGTATTCTCAGATGAGCAGGTGGCCACCAAGAAGACTCATCCAATGGAGTTTTCACCTGGTTGTTCACTCATCATATGGGGATTATATTTACACCCATTTTCTTTAGCTTGGTTATGAGACTCCTGAGACAACATCCAAAGCTGTCTTACAGCTATCACATCTACTGTCCCCCACCCCCATCCACTAGGTCAGTTACCTTTCAAGGAATCACATTGGTTGGGCAAGATTTGCTCTTGACAGATCCATGTTGGCTGGTTTTTATTATCTTATCCTTTGCAAAACAGTTTAATAAGCAGTGATGGTGACTTCATCAGTAGCAAAAGTGAGCCAAGCCAAGCTAGGTTTCTGGATGCCTGGTGTGAGCAGAGTGGTATAGGGCAATCAGAGCACCTTGGCTTGGGCACTCAGTCCTTTTCTGAGACAGAAGATGTGAGGCTGGCCAGTGTCCTGATGCAGGCTTTGTTTTACAACTATTATCTCTCGTTGCACTGTTGATTTATATCTTCTCTTCCTTCCTCCTGTTTCTTCTTGACACCTTCCCATTCACCAGGGGCTTGCAGCCTAAATTCTGGTGTGCTTTGCAAGTCACTGAATGGGTGAATCTCTCTCAGGTCATCGATGTCTATTTCCTGTGTTGGCTAAAAAGCAAGTATTCATTTTTCTGTTGGGTGGGGGGCATGGGGAGAGTGTTGAATCCATGAGTCCATAGTTTGTTTTTATTCCCTGGCAGAACCAACTTTTCCTGGCCCGGTGCTGGTCAATGGGGTTATGAATGATTTGAATGCTGGCATAGGAATAGGAAGCTCTTGAGCAAGTTTGCAGATGGCACAAAACCAGGAAGGACTGTGAACATGTTGGAGGATGTGGGCACAATTCTGAAGGATCTCAACAGATTGGGAAGCTGGCCTGAAGCAACAGGATGAAGTTCAGTGTGGACAAAAACAAGGTGCTGCACCTCAGGAGGAATAAGCAAGCACACAAGTACAAAATGGGGACGTCTGGCTAGATGACAGCTCTATAGACAATGATCTGGGAGTCTTGGTAGAGCCCAGACTCAACATGAATCTGCAGTGTGATGCAGCTGCACAAACAGTGAATGCGCTTTGGGCGGCATCGATAGAAGCATTTGGTGCAAGACGCAGGAGGTGGGAGTGACTCTTTGCTTGACACTGCTCAGGCCTCGTCTGGACACTGTGTGCAGTTCTGGGCTCCACATTGTACAAAGGGCACAGAGAGGTTAGAGAGGGTCCCAAGGTGGTAACAAAGATCTTCAAGGGCTTGGAGAACAAGGTGTATACGGGGAGAGATTGGAGGAGCTGGGCATGTTCAGCTTGCAGAAAAAGCGCTTAGGAGGAGACATGATATCAGTCTTCAGACACCTGACAGACTGCCATAAAGAAGAGGGAAAGCCCCTTTTCTCTCTTGCTGCAGAGAGGAGGATGTGGGCAAACGGCTTGACTTTGCAGCAGAATAGGTTTAGACTGGAGATCAGGGCACACTTCTTTGCCGTGAGAATAGAGAGGCAGTGCAATCGATGCCCGGGGAAGGTGTGGACTCTCCATCACTGGGGTGTCAAGAAGAGGTTGGACAGCCCCTGGTCGGGGATGACGCCTGTGCATTTCTCATGCCTCTTTGCTTTGCTAGGTGCCTCCTCCTCTCCCTTCCTGCTACCCTGGCAGGGTGTTTTGAAACCTCCCTCACAGACCTGGGGTGTTGGCTACAGCCCAGGCTGGGGACTTCCACGAGGGGTGTCAGTGCTCCCGCTGGGACCAGCGCTGGAGCTTCCTGCCTAGGGGGTCTTGGCCCCTCCGCTCAGGGTCAGACTGATGCTACATTTGGGGTCAGGAGGAATTTTACCCCACGGTGGCTTGGCGGGTTCTCCTCGTCTTCCTCGGCCGTGCGGGGGGGCACGGCGCTCTGCCGAGGATCTCTTTAGGGTATATTGGCAATGTTTTCACAGAAGCTGGACATTGCTGCTGCGGTTCCCCTGCTTTCCCTGCGGCAGGTGCAGGTGTTTGGTCTGTGTTGTGTCGGGGTGATATTAGTTTTATGCAGAGTTTAAATGATGGTTTGCGTGGGAGGTTTGATGCTGTCTCAGGCAGGGGTTGGGCTAGACGTGACCTCTGGAGCTCCCTGCCAGCCCCACGGCTCTGTGGCGTGATGGTGCTAAGAGCTTTGTAATCTTCCCGTGGGGAGAATGAACAATTACATCAATACAATATCCACAAGAAGAGTTCCCACCCAGAACAGCTTGCCCCAGTGGCCGGTGCGTTCACTTGCACTGGGAGAAACTCAGGTTACTCTCTTGTTCGGGTCGATTCAGTGGTGAAGTCCCCATCTGCTATCTTCCCGGTCTCTGGCTCAGGGCACGGTCCTCCAGAGCACCCGGGCTGCAGCAGGAGAGCTCGAAAGCCGGGCTGTTTCCATGACCAGGCTGCCCTGGATCCTCCCTGGGCGGTGGGACAGCAAAGGGGTTGTGCTGGAGCCGCAGCCCCTCCGCTGTTCGCTCTTCTCCGCTCTGCCTGGGTTCCAGGAGCTTTCTGGGACAAACCGCTGTTTTCTGAACAACGCCAGGTCTGATGAGGGATTCCCAGCCCATCCTAGAGATATGTTGTGCCTTTGCATTTGGAGAACAATGAACTTCTGTTTTTGAGGATGAACCGATAAAAGCCCCTCCAAACCCTAGATGTAACTGCGTGTCTTGTCTCACCTGGTGGGTCTGAATGCACTGGAGAAGAGAAGTGGGCTCGTTTCTCTGCTGCTGGTGCTCCCTGAGGAGCGCAGCTTCAAGTGTTTGCATCACAAGATGTCTCTTCTGAATGGAAAATTGGTATCTGAAGGTTTTAAAATGTGGTTTTCACAACTTGTTACTGATACAGCATTGTGCGTCTGAGCTCCAGGGCCGTACGGTGCATCGCCGAGTGGGATATTCTTGACTCCGTCTCTCCGTTCTCGGGGTGATCCTGCCTTGGGCAGGGTGGGTCTGGACGGCATCTCCCAAGGATGCCAGCCCAGCTGCTTTTTAACTGTGATGCTATGAGCCAAGGAAGAAAGTGGGTGCTGGGATGGAGGACAAGAGGTTTCAGCTGTGTCTCCTCCTTGCAAACACCTGTTCCTTCCTTCCCCCATTTTACAAGCTGCGGGAGAGTTGACACGAGCTGTAGAACAGGGGTCAGCAATCACCAGCCCTTGGGCTGGATGGAGGCCGCCAAGCAATCCCCTCCAGCCTGGGAAATCCAGGTGTCTGCAGCAGTTTGGCAGCAGGGGCCGGCTGCAGCGAGTCTGCGGGGGTCGGCACCGTGGGCTGCAGCGGGGCAGGAAGGAGAGACGCGGCGGTGGGCAGGGCAGGGCAGCGGTGGCCGTGGTGCTGGCTGTGGCAGAAATGCCCCCGTCGGTGCCCCTCTCCTGAGATCTGTCTCAGCCAGCCCGAGAGGCTGCTGTTGAATCTCTCACAGCGGGGATCTCGCTCCTTGTCTGCAGACAAAAGCCTGGCGCCTGGGAGGCGATGCTCTGGTCACCTGGGCAGGGGGGGGAAGACCCGGCCCTGCGCGCGGGCCCAGGTAGCCAGGGATGCTTTGCAGATTGGACGGTTTGTAGCCAGTATTGGCAGCTTCGATTGGACGGGCTGCTGAGGTCAGGGAGGTTTTAAAAAGCCCTGGGCCAGGAAGAAGGGCAGCCATTATCCATGCGGTCATCCAGGTGAATCTGAACCTGGCTCTCTCCTCATCACCGCATGCTGCAAGAGTGCCCTGCCTCCAGAGGAAACAACAAGCACCTCTGGATGATGCGAGTGAGTAACCTACTAGAGATCCGATCAGATATTTAGCTTCAGTAACTCAGATGCGTGTTGAA
>NW_005842184.1:1844677-1853739 GCF_000455745.1 Alligator sinensis | reverse complement strand
ATAAAAAGGCCTGGGCCAGGAAGAAGGGCAGCCATTATCCATGCGGTCATCCAGGTGAATCTGAACCTGGCTCTCTCCTCATCACCGCATGCTGCAAGAGTGCCCTGCCTCCAGAGGAAACAACAAGCACCTCTGGATGATGCGAGTGAGTAACCTACTAGAGATCCGATCAGATATTTAGCTTCAGTAACTCAGATGCGTGTTGAAACGGCTACCTCAGCCACCCTGGTTTGCTCTATGGGATTCCTTTGATATTCCTGTAAGATTTCTATGATATTGCTCTACCTTTTACCCTGTTTCTGCCCTACCCCTGTAATCAATAAAGTTCTCCTTTGTGACCGGTGTGGAGACTTATTGAGGGGTGGGACTAAATTATGCCAAGGAGGCCCCTGAGGTCTGTGGACTAAGGGAGGCTTCCTAATAAGCCCCTGACTTGGGGAAGTGCCCCAAGTGCTTATACTGGGTCTAGCACCCATTGGACGATCAGGCCTGTGTTTTCCAAGGTGCACAGAGCCAGAAGTGAGTCCAGAGCCTTGGATGGTGGCAGCGGGACCGCAGCGGCTGCCACGGTCTGCTCTGCAGCATCTTGTTCTCACCGGGGATGCCTTGCTAGGAAGCACCTCCTGGGCCTACACACAACCCTCCCATGTTATTGCTAAACACACATGTTGCGCCAACCAGGAATGGCTCAGATGTGGCAAGATACCTACCCAAGCATCTTTTTCTCTCTGCAGCCCCAGCTGAAACCCTTACACTGGTTTGCGAGCAGGACCGTGCTGCACTGGATGACAATAAGGAGAGCCCTGCATTGCATGCTCTGAATGCACTTGCTAGGGGCGGGGTCACTCCCCCCCTCACTCCAGCTCCTGCACACACTGACTTGCAGTGGGATAATGGCCTTCACAGGCGACAAAATGACAGTGTCCCTAATTAATCCCCATGTTTTCTGTTTGCCAGGAGGAGGGAGTGGAAGTGCAAAGGGCAGCATCCTATACGAAACAAAGATCCCAGTGATTTACTAGGTTTTTTAGCTCATAAATTAGAAAGACCTGAATGCATGGTAAACACAAGACCCCTTTGTGGTATAAATGAGCCTGTTGTGATGTGGCCAAGACCTGGAGTCTAAGTGGGTAAAACTAAACAGACACTAATATAATATTTGCATTGTGTGAACGCTGCTCTACGAGCGATCGCCGTGTCCTGTGAACTCCCCCGGGGCAAGTGCTATGAAACACCCAAGCCCCAGGGAGAGGCAGCTTCAGCGCCAGCAGAAGACAGGCCGAGGACAGACATTCATAACTTCACCAGACGCGAAGAGCCACGGGCAATCCATCTCGACAAGCACATGGCGATCGATCTCCTCCCTCCGCTAACTGCTCCGCTCTCCACCAGTAGACATGATGCTCCTCATCTTCGAATGGTCCTAGTCTTTCACATGTTTCTCCCTTTCAGCTGCCCTTTACAAGGTTTGTAGCTACTAACGATAACTTGGTTTGCTCTGCACATTCATTGTCCTCTTCCCCTTCTTTAAAGTTATTGTCATTTACCTGACTGATTAAAACAAACTAAACACCAAGCAAAACATTTCCTTCGAAGTTGTAGCATCTTCTTTCAGAGACCAAGGAAGGGCATCTTGTACCTGAGAGCTTATCTGACGCCTCTCCCAGTAAAGATGCTCCAATGAAAGACATTACGAAACAACCTTTGCTTTTTTGCGTATTCCCTGGACCATTCTGGCTACAATAATGCTACCACCCTACTAAGACCCCGAGAAGCAGGGAGACCCTGAAGCATCAGCATCGGCGGGGATCCCCAACGATGGAAAAGGCAAGCGCCGAAGCTGAAGGAGCTGCTCCAGGTGGCCAGCGCACTCCTAGCAAAAGGCCTCTCCCCCATGTAGCTGGAGACAGACAAGAGCTTTATAAAAGAAAGGGGGAGATTCTGGCCTCACGTGAGCAGAAGCTGCAGGCAGACAGAAATGCAGAACAATAGGCCATTTTAAGTATGAACTGATATTTAAGTGTGAATTAATATCCCAGGAAGGAGGAACTGTGCACTGTGAAATGAAAAAGACAACCTCTTGCCCTTCCTTTGGTTACCATCGTGGTGAAATGTTTCCTGGGCAGTGCTGCCTTTAATAAGAGCCCTGAGAAAGCAATTATGACGAAGTGATGGCCTCATGGCTGCACTTCCCACACCTGAGTGCAGACACAGCTCACTTCCCTCTGCTTCAGACCCACCTAGACCGAATAGGAGTCCCAGCTCTGGTATTTCTGAACTTCAGCTTGGCCCTGGGTATCAGCTTGCCAGCCAGCGAGGTCCAGCTCTGCCACTGTCCATAACCCATTGCAAGCCCCATTTCCCATGCAGGGCTGAGTCCTTCCAAACCCTCCTCTGCATCCTCTGCTCTCCTGACACCCTGCTGCTCCTCAGCGCAAAGCCCTGCACGGGCGACCATGGATGTTGTATACATGTCACATGCATGTAGACATGTTGCTCTTGCCATTTCACCCACAGAGACGGCAAAGGAGAGTGGGGCTGGATGTCTCCTCCCTAGCCCGGGCTCCCAGCCAGAGCAAGCTACACAGGGGTGTCCACGACGGGCTTTCCTGCTGCTACTGACTCTGTGGGGAAGGTGCTGAGACACCAGGGTGATGGGCAGAGCTCGGCTGCTGCAAGAGGAACATGGGCCCGGAGCAGTACCCTTAGACCAGGGCCAGCACCCGGAGACTCTGATGTGGTCTAAAGAGAGACCAGGACCACTCCTCAGAGATGCAAACTGCTGGCTTACTCCCGCGGCCATCAGATACCAAGTGCTCCATGGAGATGGTATGAAAATGCCCCCTAAAGAATAAGCTTGCCATCAGCTTTGGCTGACACCTTGTTCCCCGTGGTGCCTGCATTGAAAGGTAACCTTCCCTGAAACAACAGCATCATGAACGATGGATGAAAGGATAGAGCTTAGCCTGGCCCACAGGCCCGTGAGACTTGTTCCCCGCTGGATTTTATATCAGAGCAAATAAATAGCTGACATTTTCACAGCAAAGTATTTGTTAAAACAGTGATGTTCCTAGAGTCTGATTTTGCAGGTGAGCAATCACATTACTCAGAGCATCCAATTCACACTTCCTTCTTCGAAAAGAGCTGTGAACACCTCCATCCCCGTGGCGGGCTGGAGTGAAAGATGCTGGCTGGTAGGCATCCACCATCCCAGCTTGGTGGTCCTTGAGCTGGATTATTCATCTGGGGCGGGGGGCAGCCGGAGGAGCTCCCGTGCAGCCAGAGGTGCTCGGTGGCTGTCAAACCACAAAAGCACCGCCCAGACCGTAGCAAGCTGGCTCCCTGGGGCCAGATGTGCAGTAATGGCCAGCATGTGACTGCACGATGTGATGAAATGGCAGGGCGAGAGCAAGGGGATACATGGCAGCTGCCCATTCAACACCCTCCTTAGGAAATCCCTGCTTTGCTCCTGCGGCCGGAAAGAGCTGCTTAGCGCCGTTCTCTGTATGGCCTTTTGTTCAATTTTGGGTGTGAAGGGCCTGTGACAAATGCAGGGAGTTTGGTTAGTGTTACCACAGCAGTGAACATGCTGCCTTCAGGCCTATGCAGCCATGCAGGGGATGCCTGCGATCTGCCCCAAGGCATTTCCCTCCCCACGTCCGGTGCCATCTGCATGCTCCGAGGTGAAGAGCAAATGCTTTCATGCTGGGCTACGTGCTTCCATGCATGGTGTCCCCATGGGTCCCGCATGCCAGGTACCTCAATGCAACAGTCAGCAACTCTGGAGCCACCTGATGCAGGCTTGGTGACCCTCCCCACATGCCAGGGTGCCCCTCGGGCATGGATCCAGCACCCTCGTGGGGTATGAGCAAGGCTGCCCATCTCACAGGTGGGTGAGATGCAGACTGCCAGGGACCTTGCTGGAGGTGCATTTGCATCTCCCCCCCTAAGGAAGCAATCCATCCTTTAAGGACCCAGCAGTGCAAAAGCCTGGGCCATGGTGGGGTTTGCTTGAATATGGCCTATCTCCACGCTCAAGCTGACCTGCCTTCTGACTGGCCTCCAGTGACTTTTCAGTCCTTCTCAGTTTCACATCATCTTCAGACTTGCTCAAGAAGGTCGCAACTCCAGCATCCAAAGAATGAATGAACACATTGACCAGTAAGTACCCAGCCACCACGTCAGGCCCCTGTGGGACTCTGCTCGAAACCGCCTGCCATTCCAACACGGATCCACTTATAATTGCCCTTTGCTTGCAGATATTGAGCCAGTTGTCGATCCACCTTGTGTTGTAGGCAGAGATACAAGGCATGGAGGGGGTACAGAGGCTGGAGGACGATACAGACAGGGTTCATGCCATGGTGCCATCGGTACACTTGCTGAAGATTATTGCAGAGCAGAGGCAGGACTTGGCAGCACCAGCTAGCGCTGAAGAAGTAGAAGAGACAATAAACCCTGTAAAAAAAGCAAAGTATCCCCAGGCCCCGACGGCCTAACAGCAGAGCTATATCAGGGCTTCCTTGTGTTTTTTTGCTAAGATTTTAGCACCTATGTTTAATCAACTGTTAAATTAGGGAGAGTTGCCAAATCTTTTAGCATCAGGCTACTACCATGGGTAGCTAAGAAGGGGCTGATAAGGTGCTATTAGATAACTAGGAGCCTCTGGGTTTTTGTAACCATGTGTTCAGACAGATCAGTCTAAAACCTTGCCTGGATGGATACACAAGGGAATCCATCCAGCAAAGTGGGCGCAGTGCAAGGACATGTAAGCACCACAAATGATTTATAAGAGATCTCCGAGGCCTGTGCACGGCGGCAGTGGATGGGGTTACTGCTATTCCTGCGACCAAAGCAGGGCATGCGATAGGGTTAGCTGCGGACTGCTGCAGAAGATGCTTTCTGCTTATGCAAGCATGTCGAGGCTGGCTGTGCTGTTGACTTGGCAGTGGGGGAGAGAGGGAGGTGTCCACAGACCCTGCTGCTTCATGCTTTTTGGCAGATCCATGGATCAGAGCCTTGCATGGAGAGGTCAGTGGAGCAAAGGCTGGGTCAGGCACTCTCACAACATCCTCTTCCAGGAGTAGTGGCATTTGCAGATGGCATCGTGGCGTGGGTGACAGCCAAGAGGCAAGCCACAGGCTCCTGGGGTCCCTGCAAGGGGACAAGAAGGCTTCTGGAGCACGGCTTGGCCTCAGAAAGGGCAAAGCCATATGTCTGGGGAAGCGGACAGCAGCAGGATATCCTGCTCTGAAGGAGGCCCAGCGGTCAAGGAGCAGAGCAAGACGAAGATGGCAGGAGCAGTGTTTTGGGCAGCAGCTCCGGAGAGGGGCAGATTGGCCGGTGCTCTCCCCCATCCATCCTTCACCTGCTGTTCTCAAAAAGCAGAATGGCTTCATTGCCGTTTGCTGCCACTTTCCTTGCAGCTACAGCATGCACCCTCCCGCCCCGCCTGCCCCAGCGTACACCGGGTGAAGGAAGGGGCACGATGCACTTCTGTAGGGTGGCAGGAGAGAAGGCAACATCTGCCAACACGGCGTGCACTCATGATGACAAGGAGGGAGCCTGGGGTCACGGACATGGGCGCTCAGATGTCTCTAGTGTATTCAGCTGTATTTTCAAAGAGTCCGTAAGGTATGGGAAGGGATAGAGAGGGGTGGCTGGAAAGATAGCGCAGCCCTGGTTACACTGCCCGGAGGTGAGCGCCTCGAGGGACGCTGAGGGAGAGCAGATGGGGCGCAGGGGGTGCCAGGAGACGATGGGGCGGGGGCGAGGGGCAAAGCAAAGCAAAGCAGACTTATAAGCAAAGCTCTGGCTTATTGAATGTGCACAAGCACTTGGCCTGTGGAGTCTGACAAGGGAGAACTTCAGAGTAATACACAGGAAGGATCATAGCCAAAGATGCTGGGGCGCATCAGATCCACGAGCTTGTGCACAGGCCGGGAAGTCTGGGCCGGGGCTTTGGACTAAAGCCGTATAGCTGCTAAGATGCAACCAGCCACTTAATATGGCCTGGTGAGCAATACAGAGTAAATTAGCCGTCGGGGGCTCCTGGAAGGCTATCCCCAAGGAGGCAGGAAGTTATCCAAGAGCAGAACTGCTCCCGGGAGTCGCATCGCTATTCGGTGGCTGTCCCTGGGCAGAGGAAGGCTGGAAGGAGCTGTCGCAATGCCTGCCAGTCCTTTCCTCGAGCCTCCTGAGAGGAGCAGTGGGAACATGGGGCTTCACAGGACTGGGTGTGAAAGATGGGAGGGGTGGCATCGTTCTTGGCCAGCCCCGTTACCTTTTCATTCATACGGGAAGCAAAAAGGAATACGTGTTTGGAGCCAGGTTAAGTTTGTGGGAGAAGCTGGAGGGTTTGGTGTGCACCCTCAGAAAGGAAGCATCCTGCATGGAAGAGACCCAGGGGGGTCTGGCAGCAGAGCCGAACCCCCAGCGTGAGAATGGGGGGAACGGGGGCTCCTGCCAGCCCGTGCTGACCCGCTCCGTGCGTGCCGTGCTCCGGCTGAAAACCCTGCGCTGCAGAGGCAGCATCCTGCTCACCAGAGACCCATCAGCCTGGTCACTCCTCAGCACTGCCTCGCTCAGTCGTGGCCCTCGTGGACACGGCCACGGCCCGTGGTGCAGACGGCAGCTCGTCGGCTCTGCTCTGGAGTCCTGTCACCCTACTGCACGTGCAAGGTCTGCGCCGACCAGAGACCAAGCACCAGAGAGTCCTGCACTTGGCCCGGAGGGGTGTCAGCCTGTGCTCCATGGGGCCAGCCCAGGCCCTCCTGGCCTCAGCCCCTGGGGCAGGACGTGGGAACGTGAGAGATGCCGCAGCGTGCCAGACCCCGGGCTTCTCCAGCCTGTCCTGGAGAGGAAACCCTGGAGGGTTTCCATCCTCCGTGCTTTCCACCGCTAGCAGCAAGGCACCGTGGAAAGCATGTGAGCAGTGCCATGGACCCCAGTGACGGGTGCTAGTGTGGGGCAGATGAACTCCCAGCGTGTTGCAAAAACCACGGACGGGGATTACCTGCTGCCTCTTTCCCCTCCTCGGTGCCTTGTTTTTGCTTTCACATATTTTCCCTTTTTATTTTCCTTTTCCTGCTGCTTTAATTAAGATTTATTACTGACTCTGGTTAAAACCGCATTAGGCTCAGAAACCTGGAACACACGTTGGGCTGGGCGGCAGACCTGAGCTCGCTCACAGGTTGTCTCCAGGCTGCACCAAGCAACAGCCCTGCAAACCCATGAACTGCCGCTCTCACAAAAGAGCCTTCTGCAGTTACAGAAGCAGCATAAAAAGCAACTAATTTGAAAGCTAAAATGGCAGAATATTTATGCTCTGAAAGCTACAATGCTCCACGGAGATCCCAGATGAGCTTGGATTTATTTTTAGTGCCGAAAGCTATTTGGGCTTCAGGTTGTTTGCTTCCAACTTGCAATTCTAAAATTGTTGATTAGCACTGGAAGCCTTATTACTTGCTTTGCAACATTAATACCTGCAGGAGCGATGGCTGTGATTTGGAACCCCCCCCACCCCCCCAACTTTTAAATATACAGTCTGTTTCAGAACGATTGAAGATGCTGCAGCTAGGCTTACCCAGGAGGTCGAAAACATTTCTCTGGAGATATTTTGATACGACGAGGAACTGAACAAACTTAATGGGAGGGATATTTGTTGAAAGTATTTGGCTTTTTAATTCTCAGCCGCCTACGATTATGCTCATATGTCTCTGTTTCAGGCCTCATTGTGGGATTGCTGCTTTGAACTGCTGAAAGACTCACCTTGAACAGTTTTAGGAAATGTTCCTGGAAATGCGTACCTTGAAAGCTGCTCATCCTAACCGCCTTGCAAACAGGCCCTGCTGCGCGCGTGAAACATGCACTCATAGCACGGACAGGTATGGAAGTGAAGAGCGGGGGGCTCGTATGTTGGCATCAGGAGCTGTCCGTGTTAATGGTAGCTTCCATCATTAGCAGAATATCCTACCATTATAAACGTCCATTATCCACGCCAAAGGCATATGTACATTCATTTAGAAATATTCATCGGTATACCTGCTGCAATGAATCCTCGAATTGTGATCCTCATGGTCCAGCTAAATACATGGGGCCAGCTTTTTGCAGTGAATTGAGTCTACACGATACCAGGGCAGCCAGAGGCCATGTTATATATTCACAGGTTTTCCAGCGGGGTATCAGATGATGGTGATGACGACACAAGGGGGACTTCGAGCATATCATGCACTACATAAGATGTTTTTAATAGCTGACTGACTCAATAGGTTAGACAACAATTAACACGCATCATCCTGCTTAATTGTAGTTAACCATATAAATGCCGGTACATTGGTGTTTGTGTGGACTCCTGGATACATCACCATCATTCCCGGGGCGGGTAAGGCCTCGGAGAGGCCAGCTGAAAAGTCCTCTCTGCATTGTCACGCTTTCTCTTGCTGCCACTGAGTTAACATTTATGCACAGCGGGGTCCCCCTTTTCCTGCCCCCTTCAGGTATTTTCCTCTGTCCATGTGCTCTCCTCACTGAGTTGCAGTGGCCAGGACAGACATGGGTGGAGGGGAGCTCATTGTGCAGCAGAGGAGCATCGAGGAAGGTCACAGACCTGTTTTTAAGGCACAGTGAAAGAGGGCAGAAGGGCTGAGCTAAAGCCCATCCCTGCTGAGAGCAGGAAGAGTGAAGCTCACTGAGTTGGCTGGTTTGCCCCTGGCTCACTGATTTGGTAGCAGTGGCAGTGACCATATGATGGCAGGATCTGGCCATCTGTACAAGCACCCATGGTGTCTGGCAGGCTTGCACAGTTGGTGCTCCAGCACACATGGCTGAGCCTTCACCGCTGCTGAGATCCAAGCCGGGTGGTCGACAGAGGCTCGGGCATGACCCTGTGTAGCAGGAGGCTGCTCGGGGCCAGGCTAAAATGTGGCCCGCACACCTGCTCCTAGGGCAACCACCCGCCTTCTCGCCTGCCATGCCTTGCTGTTAATTAATTAATTGATGTTAATTAGTGGGAGGCTGCCCTTGTACTGTCCCGCTGCCAGGGGGCGCTATCTGCGGCTCCATTT